>NW_011965394.1:0-6458 GCF_000949405.1 Vollenhovia emeryi
GCCTATCAGGGCGTTGAAGCCGGCAGTCCGGGCGCGGGTATGGAGGGGCCGTCTAGCCAACGTCCTCTCATACCCTTGTGAGGGGGGATAGTTCCCTCGCGAACTCCAGCCTGGGGCCAGGGTGAGCGACCGAAAGGATCGGCACGCGCCCTGACTCTGGGGCGAGTATAAAACTTTAGCATAATAGTGGGCCTGGCCGTCTCCAGGGACTTTTTCTGTAAATTCACTGGTTGGGATAGGGGTGGCACCCCAACAAACGGCATCTCCGCTTCCCAGCCCTTTATTAGGGCAAGTCTAACCCCGGGATAGATCCCCCACTGAGGTGGGGGTCCCATAATGGGCGAACGGGAAGATAACTATTATATGCATCATGAATTCCACCACAAACATAAAAAAGACGAAAGGAGGAAATACAGGGGTAAGTGGCATAAAGGCTGCTAAGGGAGCAGACAAAGGCACGTCTGCCTCGACGAAAGGAGAGGTCCGAAGGGCCCCGCGAAAAAGAACGAGAGGGGGAACAGCGCAGGATTCCCAGGAACCGGGAACGTCCTATGTCGAGAAGAAAACAGTGGACAAGGGGGTGCTGGAAGGCTCGGACACGGAGGTAAACATCACTGAGGTGTCAAGTGAGTCGGACAGCGAGGGGAGCTTTGTGCCAGCCAAGATAAGGAAGAGGGGAAGACCTCCCACAACGGGTGTCCACCTCATGGCGCAGAAGAGGCAAGAGCATAGGAAGGAGATCAGAAAGCTCCAAGAGGAGAAGAGAGCCCTTATGGAGATACTGGATCCTAGGGTTCTCCCACGGTCACGCATGCGGGATACAACGCCCGAGAGGGAACTAAATCGACAGTTTCTGGACATGACCGCGGAAAGGATTGCATCAAATATGTATGAGAGCATCGACGTGGTGGAGAAGGTTGCTAGGCGATCGTCACACTTAAAGGGTACGTTCGTGAAAGCGCTCGTAAATTCATCGAACACCCTTAGAGCAGCGGTGATGGCCTTTGTGCGAAAGGCCACGGTCTCTCGGGAAGGGACCGCAACTCACGAAGAGGAAGATGTGAGCAGAGGTCTCCGGGAGAAAGTGAGGGAACTCGAAAACCAACTGGCAGAGGCGGAATGTAAGAAGGTCCAGGAGGAAGCCGAGAAAAACAAGTCCAGGCCCGGACAAAGCGACGAGGGGATGGAGCTAGACGCGGAGGAGTTGGAAACTCCTCCCCCACTGGCCCCCGTGACCACCACCTTCAAGAAACCGGTGGTGGTGATCAAAAGAATGGAGCCCTTCAAAGGAGCGGTGAAGGTTCTCCGCCCCGAAGTACGGGGGCGAACAAAGGAAATAGAGGAGGACCGAGAGGAGGCTATGAGCGGTGCAAGGCGGGTGATGGAGGGGATCTCCATCGATACCATCGCGAAGGAAGAAGACCCCACACTTATGCGCGCAAAGCTGGAAGACATAATACTTCGCTGTCAGGGAGTGTTATCCAGACTCCCGGTCAAGGAGGGCAAGGGCGAGGGGAAGGTGGCAGACCGCGCTGTCCCCCGACTAACCCCCCCTGACAAAGGGAGGGGGGGGTCGCGGGGTAGGGCGGAAAGAACCAAAGGAGCTTCGACGAAGCCAGATAATAAGGAGATGCCGAAACAACAAAGAACGTCGAGGCAGATGCAGGCAAAGGTTCCACAGAAGGAGGAACAACCAAAGGCGGTGAAGAAAGCAGACCCCCCGCAACGGAGAGAAACATATGCGGAAGCTGCCAAGAAGCCGGCGAGGAGGACACAACCTGAGGTGGGGAAAAGGGCACCCTCTCAAGGACCCAAAGGGCGTAAAGAAGGAAAGAACGCCCCCAGGAAAGGCGAAGCTGAGACCCAACCAGCGGCGGACAAGAGGAGTCCCAAACAAGCGAAACGACGGACTCCAAGAAGCGAGGCGGTGGCTATCTCATTCCCTGCGGGAGAATTCGCGCAGGGAATGAGAGAAATTAGGTCCAAAATTGACTTGGACAAATTGGGGATCGGCCCTCTGAAACAGAGGAAGGCCCTAACCGGGGCCCTAATCCTCGAAGTGGCAGGGGAAAAGAAGACGGAGAAAGCAAACCTGCTAGCTGAACAAATACGTAAAGCAGTAGGCAACAAGGAGGGAGTCCGGGTCATGAGACCGTCCAAAATGGGGGAAATCCGCATTAAAGATTTAGACGAGTCGGTGACTCAGGAGGAGCTCCAAGAGGTAGTCGCGAAAGCTGGAGAATGCGACAAGACGGAGGTCAAAGTGGGACAGCTAAAGACGGCCCCAGGGGGCATGATCACCGTCTGGGTGCAATGCCCACTGGCTGTGGCCAAAAAAGTGGCCGAGAAGAGAAGAGTTAGGGTGGGATGGGCGTCGGCAAGAGTCGAACTGCTTGACGCTCGCCCACTCGTATGCTTCCGCTGCCTAGAGCGGGGGCATGTAAGGCAGCAATGCCGGAATCCTGTAGACAGGAGCGGAACCTGCTACAGGTGCGGGCAGGAGGGGCACAAGGCCCAAGAGTGCACAGCTGTCCCGCAATGCTCGGTATGCGTATCGAGAGGACTGCCAGCCAAACATAAAGCTGGCGGAGCAGCCTGCCCCCCGCTATCAAAAAAGGCCGAAAAGAAGGCAAGACAGGCGGGTAGGCAGAAATCCGGAGGGGGAGAACACAAGGGGGTCAGGAAAGAAGTCAAAACAGCCGAGCAGGCTATGGAGACGGAACCCCTGGCTGAGGTGCAACAGAGAGCCGGACCAGCGGCAATCATAGGTGGAGAAGGCCAGGAGGAGGCCGAAAGGGCGTCGCTTTCAACGTGTTGAAAGTGATGCAGGCGAATGTGGCCCGCTCACGCCAGGCGCAAGACGTTTTCTTGCACAGCCTGGCGGAGAGGAACTGCGGGCTAGGTATAGCCTCCGAGCCGAACAGGGTGCCCAAACACCCATGCTGGGCGGGCAGCTCGGATGGCTCGGTGGCTGTAACTTGGAGGAGGACGAAGGAGAGGCACATTCCGACGTCGAAAATTGGCGGCGGTGAGGGATGGGTTGCGGTGAGATGGGGACCACTAGTGGTCATAGGTGTGTACCTGCGGCCCAGTCTCTCCCGCCGAGAACTTGAAGATAGGCTCGACGACCTGGAGAACCAGATCGCCGGACTGTTGCCGGCCCCCATTCTGGTCGCCGGGGACTTTAACGCCAAATCGGCGATGTGGGGTTCCCGGCGGCCGGACGTCAAGGGGGGCGAGGTGGTTGAGTGGGCGGCGCGCTTGGGGCTCCATCTCCTCAATAGAGGGGATAGGAGCACGTGTGTGCGGGCGCAGGGGGAATCCGTGATAGACTTATCATGGGTTTCCCCTGCTGCCGCGAGGTGGGCAGTCTCTTGGCGAGTGGCGGAGGAGAATGACATCCTGTCCGACCACCTGCCAATAGAAATGGAATTCCGAACGAAAAAAGACGGAGCCACGGGTAGGGAGGGACCGCGAAGATGGGTAACAGCGAAACTGGACCCGGACAGGTTACAGGCGTCGCTCGCGACGGCTAATTGGGGACGCAGGTCGGAGTGCGGGAACATAGAGGAGGAGGCAGCTTGGCTCCGGGGTGTAATGACAACGGCGTGCGACAGCGCTATGCCCCGGGCCAAGTTCGTGCCGAGAAGAAAAGCCTACTGGTGGACCGAGGAGATCTCAGAACTGAGAAAAGCCTCGGTCCGGGTCAGGAGGATGCTGCAGAGGGAGCGGAGAAGAAACGGGCCGTCCGCGTATGCGGAGGAACTAAAAGAACTCTACAGAGAGCGACGGGCGGAGTTTCGTACAGCGGTTAACAGGGCAAAGGAGGCTGCATGGGAGGAGCTTGTCAGCACCCTTGACGAGGATCCGTGGGGGCGTCCCTACAAGCTAGTTATGAACAGGCTAAACAGCGGGGCGCCCCCAACGGTGGAGACTCTGGACCCAGATTTCCTGGAGGAGGTAGTGTCCACCCTGTTCCCGGAGAGTGGGGAGGAGGAGAATAGGGGGGATCATTTCGCGCAGGAAGAGCGAGAAGAGGAGGAAGTACCAGAGGTCTCGGAGGCCGAGCTGCTCAGAGTGGCAAAAAAGCTCAAAGCAGGCAAGGCCCCGGGACCGGATGGTGTTCCAGCAGACATATGGAAGATAGCGATGGGGGAAATGTCCGAGAGACTAAGGACACTGTTCACGGCATGCCTACGGGAGGGAAAATTCCCAGACATCTGGAAGGAGGCGAGGTTGGTCTTGCTCCCCAAGGAGGGTAAGCCGCCAGACGCCCCATCCAGCTATAGACCCATATGTCTGCTGGATGAGGCTGGTAAGATGCTAGAGAGAGTAGTGGCCAACAGGCTGGTGAGAAGCCTTGAGAATGGAGAAGGCCACGGGCTGTCTAACAGACAGTTTGGGTTCAGAGAGGGACGGTCGACAGTAGACGCGATTAAGTGTCTAAAGTCCCTCTCTGACCAAATGATGGGGGAGGGAGAGGTAGTTTTGGCGGTGGCATTGGACATTGCGAACGCCTTTAACTCCCTCCCCCATGTTGAGATTAGGAGAGCGATGGAAAGCATGGGGGTCCCTGGTTATCTAAAAAGGATAATCAGGGACTACCTAGATGGTCGGAGAATTACCTGCAGAGACAGGGAGTATGCGAGCAGGGAATGGCAGGCGGCGTGCGGCGTCCCACAGGGATCGGTATTGGGGCCGATCCTGTGGGACGTTGCGTACAATAGGGTATTAGATGCGGCCCTTCCCACTGGCTGCACAACCATTTGCTATGCGGATGACACTCTGCTGGTAGCCAGTGGGAGGGGATGGGAGGAGGCGATTGCAGTGGCAAACGTCGCCATTGACTGTGTAGTGAGGGCGATTGAAGCCCTCGGACTTAGAGTGGCGGCAGGCAAAACAGAGGCCGTCTTTATGCATGACGGGTCGCTGGGGCAGCCGCCAGCGTCGTGGATCCGAGTGGGGGACGCCCGCGTCCAGGTGGGGGCCCAGATCAAGTATCTGGGCCTCCAAGTCGATGGAAGGTGGAGGTTTGGGGAGCACTTCAGCCGGCTGACGCCCAGGTTGGACAAGGCAGCGAGTGCCTTATCGCGCTTGATGCCCAACCTGGGCGGCCCGCGTGGGAAAGTCAGAAGACTATATGCAAACGTCATCAGCTCAATTGCATTATATGGAGCCCCGGTGTGGTCGACCGCCCTGACGGGAGACAAAAAAGCCATTGCGGTGCTGAACAGGACTCAGCGCCGCATGGCAATCAGGGCGATCAGGGGCTATAGGACGATTTCCCACGCGGCAGCCACGTTGATGGCCGGGATGCCCCCTATTGAAATGAACGCCCGCGCACACGCCCGAGTGTATGAGCGAGTGGCGGAGCGAAGGGCAAGGGGGATCCCGGTGCCCAAGAGGGGGAGGAGGCTCCTCAGCCTCCGCATCAAGAGGGAAGTGAGGGAGGAGTGGCGGGCATGGTTGGCAGACCCAAATCGGGCGGGCCAGAGGACGGTCCGGGCCATCCTCCCTCACTTAGATGCTTGGATAGACCGAGCATGGACGCGGGCGTCGTATAGAACGACGCAGGTACTCACCGGGCACGGATGCTTCGGTGAGTACCTGCAGAGGATTCAGAAAGAGCCGGATCCACGGTGCTGGCACTGCGATGAGGAAAGGGACACGGCGCAACACACGTTGGACAGTTGCCCAGCGTGGGAAGTGGAGCGCCGTGTCCTCGTAGGAGAAATAGGGGGAGACCTCTCGCTCCCGGCGGTCGTTAAGGCCATTACGGAGCGGGAGGAGGCCTGGGAGGCCTTTGCGGGATTCTGTGAACGCGTGATGACACAGAAGGAACAGGCTGAAAGGGAAAGGAGGGGAGAGGTTAACCTCCTGGACCCTCAGCCCGGAGGAAATGGGAATCAGCGGGGGGGACGAAGAAGACGAACCCCCCGAGGGATCCCGGCGCACCTGCGCAGGTGGTAGGGGGGCATCCCATCAGGAAAGGGAGGCTGGTCCCTCCTGGACACCCCCCATCGTAAGAAGAAGGAGGAAGCCCACTACAAGGGCTACAGCACTAAATAGTGCAAGAGGGAAAGGGGGAATCATGGCGTCCAGGTCCCGCCGTAAGAATAGGCCTGGGGTATCTCCTGCCTGTCGTAAGAGGCGACTAAAAGGAGAATCTCTGCCGGGAAGTCCCACGGGACCCCTGGCGGGCGGGCGTGGGCTGGAGACCCGCGACCCGCCCTCCCCCACAAGCAACCAGGGGGTGCGACGAGGGGCCGGTGGCACCCTCGTCGCAGTAGTAGGAGAAGGCCCTTGTAAGGGCCGGGTCTAACATAAAAGGCCAGAGATGAGCGCGAGACAAAGCGCGGCGCGGGGCTGTCGGGCAGTTATGCGTTCCGATACCTCGGCAGTCCCTTTTTGCGCAGAGAAGACCACCCCCGGTGGTTTTAGTGCGGTAGGCGTCTCCG
>NW_011965395.1:0-6464 GCF_000949405.1 Vollenhovia emeryi
TCTACCAAGTTTCAATAGTCTTTACTGCAGCATTTTAAAGAAATAAAATATAATCAAATATAACTTGAGATATTCGTGCTGTCGGCACGAATTTTTTAGTTTTGAAAATATTTGACGTTATTAAGAATTGAAATCAGAGTATTTTCACTATCAAAAGTTTAGGCTCATAAGTGCAAAAAAATCGCAAATAATTCAGGAAAAAACGTTTGTAAAGTGAAAAATACCTTTGTAGGAATACAAATAAGACTCCAACTATCGTTCAAGTTTCTTACATCTAGATTTACTATGCGTTAAGAGTAGATATTTAAGTATTTCCAATTTCATGCACTTTTGTCTAAGATTGTACGTCCAATACATCCTTAAGAGCGATCAAATCAACTGGCGTTTTAAAACGGAACTGGTCAAAAGGAAAAATACGATTAATCGGACCTAAATTGAACCAACTCTAAGAAACTCTATATAAGCCATCCAACCTGTTATTTAAGGTAATCGCCATTATCATCTACTCAAAACACTAACCACAACCGTTACGTCCACTTATCTCAGCAAGGTTTTTAACTTCTGACTAATCCTATTTGTTTTACTCGATCTAAAATGTTTATCTATCGACAATTATGTACTAAGCGATGAAAGCACTGTGTGCTGAAACGCGTTCGCTTCGATTTAAATATGTATTACATTGTCGACTTTTATGCTCGTAAAAATTGGCCTCCTTTGTTTACTTGTTGTTGTTAAATACAACACCAGCGGAATTATTATTTTATATATTCCCCCATATTCTATGCCGTATCATACAATACGTTGAGAAAAATAAGGAGAGGTAGGTTATCGTGAAAACATCGCGTACAGACAGAAGACTTATTCATGGCATTTCAGTATTCACGATCTCTTGTAATAAATACGTCGGCACAGAGACGTAAAGGAGAAAACGGTATTTATTTCCAAGTTGCAAGGCATAAATAATCAAGTGCTTAACGACGGAGCCAACGCAAATAATGGTGTATCTGTAATTAGGATTCCGTGCTGTTGTTACACGTTGCGCAGCTGCTTACAAGATCAATTCTGCTGTAGCGAGTAACAGAATGACAATATGTATCATTTGCGAAACGTTGTAACAATCTCACTATCTGAGTGCAGAACACATGGTGCATCGCCAGCTTCTCGAACAGTTAAGCGCGCGCGACGCGATTATCCAACATGAAAAGTTAAAAGTTCTGCGAGTTACAATAAACTGACGAACTAACTTGTCGGGCAAGTAACGAGACTTCTAACGATCAGTTTTAGGACAGAGTAAATCAGGATATTGAAATAAGTTTAATACTCAACAATTTCAACTTAACAATTCTATTTCTAGATTTTTATAAACTAAACAATTATTACTTTAACTGGCAGTACCTTTTATTTGGAAAATCATCATTTAGACATCGTTCAATTGTATCTAACCTATTGATTGCATATTTTAATTTAACGAAATATCATGCAAAGCACTGATTAATATTGTATCAAAAAATTTGGAGTCAAAATCTTTGGAATATTCTGCAAATACCACAGTTCTGTTATGAAAAATCTTTCTGGAATATTCCGCAGAAGAATGTAAAAAGGATACGTGGCAAGTAGAATGACCACATGCTTGGTCAGACCGGGACAATCTTTCTTTGGGAGTGACTACATAATTTAGTATCCTGAAGCACCAAAGTTTTTTTATGAGAAATACAAACCATGAGACTCTCGTGCAATATTATGTTTGATATAATCCAAGCAGAAACTTGGCTGCTACATCTTCATAACGTCACATATAAATCAAGTTTTAACCAAAAATAGATCATCCGCATATGTTTGAAATACGAAAAATGAGGAGAGAAAAGATTTTAAATTTTCAATACTTGAACTTAAAAATATTCAACTTAGTCCTAATATTGGTGAAAAAAATTTGAAAAATATTAAGTAACATTGTTCTAAATTTATCGTATTCTAGTTTGTAGTGCTTTTAGAAAAATATATTAAACCAAGTAGTGGCTTTTTTAGCCCTCAATGGTTCGTATTTTATACAAGCGTCCAATTTGTAATTTAAGTTCTTCTTAATATCTTAATATCTTCTGTTTATGTATCTGCGTTATGTTAAAAATTTCATTAGCACATTATAATATCAAAGTGAAATCTGATATTTTTATCAAGACAGTCCGTGGTTATTTCAAAAGGAAAACTCCGAGCATTCACATCGATCATGTAGACATAGTATATACAGACTTTTTAATAAAAGATGTGACATACTTATATCTTATATGAGTCAAGCTTAAAGCTTGGTGAAAGACGGACAAAGAAAAAGAAAGAGATCAATTCTCTGTTATATAAAAGCATACTTGTTTTCTTCATTCTTATTAATTACTTATTTTCTCAAGGACTTGTGGAAAAAAGTTGGAAGTTTCACGTGAACCCAATAAAACTCGTAACTAAGATAACATTATTTTACAAGAATAATGCGATTAATTTATAGCCTCGGTTCCTGGTAAAAATTACTTAATAATTGGTAATTTCCGACATTGATTAATACTCGAAGAATATTCAAGACTTTCCAACGTGTACAAACTCACGTCCTATATACGAAACGTTGCACGTCCCTTCACAGGACATGAATGATAAAACAATGACGCATTATGAGAGAAAAAATAATAGGTCAGCTCTTCATTGTGATCTCGAATAATGCTTTTTTTTCCGGCTTCCCTTCATCTCCATCCCGTTTCTTTCATTAAAGAGGATTAAGGAGAAAACTAAATTACTTCCGTCTTTGAGCTACATGTCTATCGCGATATATGTGCGAGTTATAATAAAAGCATCCCAAAAGACGGTTAGTCTGTAGATAGAAATTGAGGTTGTATTAATTATTAAGTGCTCTTTGTTAAGACCATAATAATTTTGCAAATAAAGTGGAACAGCAGTTTTATTTATGTCGAAGTACGTACGTTAGAAGATGTGGGATTAGGACACTTGCTTGCTACTCCAAGTTAAAATTATTTATAGCAAAATAAAAATGAAGACTTTGCAAATGAGGGATTATAGTTATAATGAAAACATATCGAGATTCTGTCGTCGGGTAATGTATATACCTCTTTCTCTCTCTTTCTCAAAAGCATTGAAATTTCCGGCATATGTTTGAAAAGACAGCAAAGAGTTATTCATATGAGATACCCTCTCTCCTAGTTCCTACCCCTCGTTTTTCGCTAACCGTGCCCGCTTCATTTTTATTCGTACGATCCGAGACTCTTTGTTGACGCTTCCTAAAATAGAGCTTTTTGCGATATGCTTTTGCGATCGCGTAATTGCTCGATATGCTCCGAAGAAACTCAAGCGGGCATTACGGTTTTTTTTTATGCAGATTCAAGGCACATGCGATATACTAATTAAGCACCCGGCTCAGAAATAACATGATGGAAACGCGAGTTTATCGCGGGCCAAGAGAATGTCGTGCATGTCTCGCAGACATTTTCGCTCGTATACGTGTTCGGCAGCGCGGAAACGCCCTGATGCTTTAAAACGCCCTCGCGTGGTCTGGATTTGTCTTTCGTGTAGACTGCATATTTAAATTCAACGCACACGATTCGTACGCGCACTCCCGATTAGCTGCTAAGCAAAATGATCAAGATTAAATCCCCTCGTATGATTTACTTTGAGTAAATTCGCGAATAACAGAATGTACGGGCTATTCGTAAAAAGTGTAGCCGAATCGTTAACGTACATTCAGAGGATTGAGTAACAAATTCTTAAAGAAATATGCCCGAGGATTTGCCCCAAAACTATAAGACCGAAGTTTCAAGTTGTCCGGCATACATAGATTATTCGGATTCGAGTCCATTTTGACGAAGCTAAAACATTTAAAAAGTTTGGAGAAGACTCGCGCATTTATAATTTAAAGCTTTCAGAACACCATTAAATATTTTAAAGAGATTAAATATTTTATATTAAAATTATTTGTACAAAAACACACACACTAAAAAAACTTTTGTATAAATAAAGCTATGAGTTTACAATGAGCGCAAGTAGAGAAAACTTGTTTGGGCGTATTTTAGTTGAAGCTTTCAAAAAGTATATGAAAGACAGTTGAATTAATACACATGATATAAAGACTATTTGCATGTATAGGCTGCTTCAAAAAGGTGTTGTTAAAGAAGTTTCTTCTTAGAAACCGTTTGCAACTTTGCTTCTCTATTGCGCGTAAAGTAATCGAAACTTTACATCGCCGTTCTCCGTTTACATGGCCGACATTTTAAAATTTTAGGGAAAGGAGTCAGTTTCCCTGCTAAAAGACAAGATCCTAACAGCAATGTAAATTCTGCGAATGGTCGCAGGATGTCACAATAATATGAAATATTATAGGGATATATGCTCAGAGTATTAAGTGTATTCTTAGTACAGTCTGTAGAAATAGAGAACAATGTTAAGGAGATTTGTTAAAGAATTAATAGGTTCAAAACGGCATACGAATATGTAACTGTACCATTTAAGAAATAATAATCGCGGTAAACGAAACGTCTGGTCCGTTTTTATTTAGCGCGAAAAATCAAACGTGTAGAGAGACTCGCGATTTAAAATTAATTATCTATGAGTCCGTGAATCAATTTCGGCGCCGCTGAATTACGCGATCACCAAATCCGCCCGAAACGTATCGACGTAAACGTCGATGCGTTGCCGGCTTGTAACTTTTCTTTACAGGGTCACCGTTTGCCGTTTCGGTTGAAAGGTGACGATACAAGACGACGACGTCACGAAGCACTTTAGCGGTCGTCACAAACACAGCTCAACCGCAAACCGCCGAAGCGAGTTGCAGGCCTATTTTGGAAGGTGGGGGACGAACATCCGAGATTGATTCGAATACGACTACGGCCTCGTGTGTACGTGCACACGCCACGTGCGAATACACGTTTCCCACGGCTTTACACGGCATCGGCGCGGCGTCCCGAGAAACTTAATGAAAGAAGAAGAAAAAAGGTAGAGAGAAAGGAAATACACGACAGATTCGCCCGATACAGCTTCGCTCGAAAGGACTTGTTTTCCAGAATGTCCCACTCAGCGCCGCTTTGTGTGAATGCAGAACCATCCGGTCGTCCTCCCCCTCTCCCCCGCGGAAAGAGCTCCGCTCTCCATTCGCGGATGCACCGCGTTGACGTTTCCATTTTCGTGAATAGCGGGCATTCGCGACGCTCGCGTCTCTCCCGACGGGGTACCCTCTCCTGCGGTTCAGCAGCCGAAACGCCACACGGTCGCGCTACGAATCGATTCTTATTCACGCCCGCGCTGCCAATCTGTACGCCGATCTGCGCGTCGACGGGAAATTTTGTAAATTCACGTCGAAGGTCTACCGGGGCGCACCTTCAGAAAATCGACAGGCGGATTTACGGCGCGCGAGTTGAGACGAGACGTATAATTCAGCTACGCGCACAAGTTTCCGAGTCCTCCGGGAGGAGTGCGAGCACTAACGATCATAACAGCCGAAACTACGTCGAAATACTAATGCATACTGCTATTCGCACTGTACAAATAAATCACCGCGCGCTCCTGATTTCCCTGCAGTCGACGTGTCTCGCGCCGAGTTGCATAACGCGTCCGTATTTTCCATTCATGAATATGGAGAATTAAAAGAGGAACACAGGGGGGGATTGCTCGGCGAAAACTCCGTTAATTTACTACATATTTCTGGATTAGTCGCTGAATTGTAACCGGCTACTTTTCACACAAAGAGAAAGTGAATGCGTGATGTGCGCAATGTCGCTCGTACAAATTCGCGCGACGCCCTAGGTCATTGCTCCCGTCGCTCATCTCGAGCTGTTATTCGGTCTCAGAGTCGCAGTAGCGAGAATAATCGACTGTAATTGATGAATTCGGTTAGACACATACGAATTGACCAATCATAGTCGACTACAATGCGAGTCTCAGAGTCTCAGTCGTAAAAGTAATCGACTGTAATTGGTCAATTCAGTCGGACACACAAGAATTGACCAATCATAGTCGACTATTCTTACGACTGCGACTCTGATGCGGGATCTACAATGTGAGTCTCAGAGTCGCAGTCGTAAGTATAGTTGACTGTAATTGGTCAATTTAGTCAGACACATGAGAATCATAGTTGTTACTGCAATTCCGATACGGGGTCTACAATGCAAGTCTCAAAGCCGTAGTCGTAAGACTAGTCGACTGTGATCGGTCAATTCTTGTGTGTCTGACTAAATTGGTCAATTACAGTCGACTGCGAGTCTCAGAGTCATAGTCGAAGGAATAGTCGACTATGATTGATTAATTTTTATGTGTGCGACTGAATTGACTATTTAAAGTCGACTGCGAGTCTCAAAGTCGCGGTCGTAAGAATAATCGACTGTAATTGGTTAATTCAGTCAGACACATAAGAATTGACTAATCGTAGTCGACTATTCTTACGATTGCGACTCTGAGACTCACGTTGTAAACCCCACATC
>NW_011965396.1:0-6466 GCF_000949405.1 Vollenhovia emeryi
CTTAAATCCAATAAAATTGTATTAAATCAGGTGCATTAGTATTAAATCATGAAGAATAACGTTAACTCATATTAAACCATATAAAGGTTATGAAAAGGTGAATAAAATAATATTAAATCGTATATAATTAAATCAAATCAAATAAAGTCACTTGAAATAGCATTAGATCAAATAAAATCGTATAAAATCGTGTTAGAGTATATAAAATGGTATAGAGGCATATAAAATTATATAGCATCACATAGAAACGTATAGAATATAATGTCATATATAAAAACCATATTAAATCATCAAATAAAATCGTGTAAAATCACATAAAATCGTGGAAAATCACGTGAAAGTATACGGAACAAAATCACGTAAAATCATATAGCACAGTGTTAAATCAGATAATAAAATTCTGTCAGATCTCCACTTACTAGGTCATGTACTTACAGCTGACAGGTTTATGGACGAGTTTTTCCTTCGTCGGCGGAAACTTACTGAATAATGTTAGTAATAAATATACACATGGGGGATAGTCGGAGATAGCCACTCTTTTATATATTTTTAGTAGCTATAAGAGTAGGGAAAGGATCTTACTCTCGTTCACTTTAGTTCCTTTTAATTAAGAAATGTTACTGAGCCGTCTTTTCCGACGCTCTTTTCAGCAATCAGGGAAATCACAAATGAATCACGTGGCACCTCTGCGAATATTAGCCCCTGGAACTGAGTCGCATTTCGAGGCTTCTACACCAATTCGCTTCGGCACTCGCGGACTCAAATCGATTGTTTCGCAATTCACAACTGTGGGTAAAACTTTACTTTAATTTCTTGATTTTAACGTATCCAAAAATCGAGAGAATGCCACGCTGGGTCCACGAGCGAATATCCCTGGAACTACAGTGACATCAGGATTTCAGTTTCACTCGTTTCCCCTTTCGAGACACTTCCTCAACTACTGTAGTTCACTTCGTCTTTATTCGCGTTCGCGTAATGTAATTTTTAATGTTTCACTGATTCACAAAATTTCGGCACTGACACAGGGGGAAAGGACGAGGGTTACAGGGCGTGTGGGTGTACAGGGCTTTTCATGGGATACTGTTTTCTTAAGCTATATTAGTAATGCTTAAATCTTTCTGTAGTAATATCAACTTATGCCTTTCGTGGCATTAACCTTTCTTATTCATATACTTGAAATAACCTTGAAATCTTAAAGCTTCAGTACTCAACTCTGAATTATCCGTTTAGTATAAAAATCTTTTCAATAAGCGGAATTATAACCTTAATAAAATCTCATACTTTGTTTTAATAATCAACTCAACTCTCGGTAATTATGATTGAATATAAGAATCGTTTACTAACTTTTCCTTTATAAATGTTAATACAATAGCTCAATAGCTCGCTGTTAAACTTACTTAAAAATTACTTGCAGGTTGACGACAGGCTTACGATTGATGATGATGATGATGATGATGATGATGCCCGACGGAGGGAAAGCGGTCTATGCAGCTCGACGAAGCTGACGTCTCTCAGTAGTTCTGAAGGTCCTCACCGAAATATATGCTGCTGGCTCAATACGTCTGTTCACTTTGGATGTTACCGCTCAACTCTGAGCATGACACGTCTGGTCTCGTTGGATGTTACCGCTCAACTCTGCGGTCAAGACGTCTGTTCACTTCGGGAGTTACCGCTCAACTCTATTGTTCTTCTTCATGGGCGTTGTCGGGTGGTTGGTGGAGGTGGTTGAAAAAATGGAGGGGCACGCAGGCCGTGTGCAAAAAGGATGATGCAAATCCGTCCTGGGGGTTCGAAAGTTGATGTCTACGGCTACCTTATATTTTTCCTTTGTAATATTCTATACGCCGCCAGGGTAGAGACCATAGGTCAGTTAGCCTTGAGCACTCAATAGGCCTTCCTTATAGTGCATGTGCACTAAGGGTAATAGGCATATGCGCTCAAGGTAATATACTGATGTAGGTGGAAATCCTGTTAAATGCTCAAGTTCGAATGCCGATTTTAGCGAATTCGGTGGTTTCTTAATTTTAAATTTTCTCGCGAACTATAAGGCGTAGAGCCTTCGGATCTTTTTTGTACATTTAGTTATCTGATGAATTTTTAATATAAAAATAGCGGTTTCTTAATTTTTAGTTATCTCGAGAATTATAAGTCGTAGGACCTGCGGGTGTTTTTAGTACACTTAATTATACCGAATTCTATATCATATAAATAGTTTATTGTAACTTTGCAATGGTTGAATTTTCCGGAATTCTCTTTATGCAGCAATTGTTATTTAAATGTGTTGCAAATTATCGTTATTTTTAATTTTTAAATTTTAAACATTTATTTTCTATTTTGCAAACCAATAGAGATTGATAAAAAATCTTCATGCTATATTTGTTAGTTAGGAAAATTGAAAAATTGCAGGACTTTAGATTTTGTTTACGTCTTATAGTTTTCGAGATATTACATATTTTTACTATTTATCAATAATAACAAAAAATTCTTATTGAGCCTTTTGTTAGATCTTAACAATTTCTATAATTTATTCCTATGGAGTTTTGTCCTAAATTGTTTGTGAGATAAAAATTTATTAAAGTTCCATAGTGTATAGCTTTCTCTCTCTTACTCATAACGTAGGTTCATAGTGTATGGCTCTTTCTCTCTTTCTTATACTTTCTTTCTCTTACTCATAGCGTCTTCTTTAAAATTAATTAATTCGAGAACCAGGAGGCGTAGGGGCTTCGGATCTTTTTTAGTACCTTATTTATATTGAATTCTATATCCTATAAACAATTTATTGTATTTTCGTAACGGTTGGTATTTCTGAGATATTAATTATGTAGCGTATGTTATTTAGGTCTATTAAATTCTATTATAAATTTTAATTTTAAATTTTCAAAAAATTATTTGTTAATTTGAAAGCCAATGAAAATGGAGGAAAAGTTTCCTTACTATATTTGTTAATTAAGCTAATTGAAAAATTAAAGCCTTTTGAATTTCACCTAAGCCTCGTAATACTCGAGATATAAATTAATTTTTTATAATTTACATAATTTCGAAATTTTGATATTATAATTTCTCTTTGTCTTAAGAAGCGCTACAAGGCTACAACTTCGGTTTTATAACTATTGTGCTATGTTGTACCGTTTCCTAGATAAAAATTATTGAAGTTTCATAGAGGGTAGCTCTGTCTCTCTCTCTCTCATACCTTCTCTCTCGCACTCGTATCTGTGGTAATGATTCTTAAATTTAGTTATTTCGAAAACTATGAGGCGTAGAGGCTTCGGATCTTTTCTATACCCTTAGTTATGTTGAGTTTTACATTATTTAAACAATTTGTTGTAATTTTATAACGGTTAATATTTCCAAGATATTTTTTATGTAATATACGTCATGTGGGCCCGTTGAATACTATTATAATTTTTAATCTTGAATTTTCGAAATTTATTTGTTAATTCGAGAACCAATAAAGTTAAAAGAAAAATTTCCTTCTAGTATTTGTTAACTAAGCTAATTGCAAAATTAAAGCTTTGCGGATTTTATCTAAGCCTCATACCTTTCGAGATATTTAGTATTTTTATAATCTACATAATTTCGAAGTCTCGATACAACAACTTCTCTTTGGCTCAAGGAGCCCTACAATTTTGGTCCTTATAATTATAGCTCTAAGTCTTATGATTTTTCAGATATTAATTGGAATTTGATTTTTTATATAATAACTTTGAAATTTTGATATAGTAACTTCTCTCTATCTTAATGAATACCGCAATTTTGGTCTTACAATTTTAGCTCTAAGTCTTATGGTTCCTTAGATAATAATTAGAATTTTGTCGTAGGTACAATCTGCCAGTAATTCTAAGATATATAGGTTCCTAAACTAATGGTTATATAATAGATAGTTAATCGAATAAGGTACATTACGCAATTTAAGTAATTATTAGTATAAAAATATATATAAGTAATAACTCTGCAACATTTTAATACTAAAAGCGATAAAATATGTCCGATTGGAGTAATAGAGTATAGTAGCATGATTGTATAAAAATTATAAAGGCAAAGTGTTATGATTATTAAAGCAAAAATTACTTCGACGAACGTCGGTGAAACGATATAAGGATATATATATAATGGTAGTATCTTAATAATTAAATGATAGTATATATTCGTACGCATTATACTCGCGCTTAGTTGGAAAGCTTATTTATATAAAATAATTGAAGGTAAGTATTATAAAATCGAAAAA
Source organism: Vollenhovia emeryi (assembly GCF_000949405.1). Lineage (NCBI taxonomy): Eukaryota > Metazoa > Arthropoda > Insecta > Hymenoptera > Formicidae > Vollenhovia > Vollenhovia emeryi. Next base: position 4,226 of record NW_011965396.1, read on the forward strand.
TTTTCACGGGACGTTACAGCATATATGGTAATGATTCTTTAGATTTAATTATTTCGAGAACTATGAGACGTAGAGACTTCGGATCTTTTTTATACCCTTGTTTACATTGAATTCTACATTATATAAACAATTTGTTGTAACTTTATAACGGTTAATGTTTCTAAGGTGTTCACCGTGTAATACATGTTATTTGGATCTATTAAATACTATTATAATTTTTAATTTTAAATTTCCGAAATTTTATTTGTTAATTTGAAAACCGATGAAGATAAAAAAATAATTTCCTTCTTGGTATATTTGTTAATTAAGCTAATTGAAAAATTAAAGCCTTTTGAATTTCACCTAAGTCTCATAGTACTCGAGATATAAATTATTTTTTATAGTTTACATAATTTTAACATTTTGATATAACGACTTCTTTCGGGCTTCACGAGCGCTACAATTTTGGTCCTTATAACTATAGCTCTAAGTCTCATCGCTTTCCAGATATTAACTAACATTTTGATTTTTGTATAATAATTTTAAAATTTGATATAACTTCTCTCTGACTTAGTGAGTGTTACAATTTTGGTCTTATAACTATAGCTCTATGTCCTATTGTTTTTCAGATAATAATTAAAATTTTATAATAAACAACCATACGTACAAACTGCTAATTAATTCTAAGTACATAAGCTCTTAAGGTAATAGATATATGAAAAATAATAAATTGCACTGAGGTATATCGTGCAATTTGAACAATTGTTAATATAAAGTATATATGTATATAAGGTGGTAACGTCATGTATAACATCGGAATAGTGTATAAAGAATAATCTATATATTATAAGCGGTAGCGGATAATTATAAACCAAATGTACACGCAATATTACATATAGCATAAAAGTGGTATCCTGTAATGATACGCAACTATAGTATTTTAATAATAAGGGGTAACAAAATATATTAGCATGAAAGAAGAAAGTGTGCTTGTACAATTGCACAAAAATTATAAAGGAAAAATATTATAGTTATTAAAGCAAGAATTTTCTTGTTGAGTGTCGTCGAAATGATCGATTCGCATATAATTTTATATATGTGTATCGATCAGTTTGACGACTTTTTGGTATACTTTGACGACGGTCGCCAAAATAGCCGAATGCTATATATATTTGATAATATTATTGCGTACAATGATACGTAGAGGTAGTATTAATAATAAAATGATAAAATACATTCGATCGCAAAATTGGAAAAGTCATTTGTATGAAAGTATTATATTTGTTAAGTAAGTATTATACTTGAGGTAAGTGTTATATTGAGAAATTTGAAAAACTTTCGGCAGGGCGTTACAATAGTTAGGTGAACAAGGCGTATTACGCAATTTAAGCAATTATTAACAATAAAAAAATATATATATGGTAATGACTAGAAATAACACTCTGCAATATCTTAATACTAAAGGTGGTAAAATACGTCCGCATGAAGTAGTGGTACAATTATATAAAATTATAAAGGCGAAAGATTATAAAAGCAAAAAATTACTTCGACGAATGTCGGTGAAACGATATAAGGATATATAATGGTAGTATCTTAATAATTAACTGACAGTATATATTCGCACACATGAGATAATAATTAAAAATATTATACTTAAAGTAATTGTTATAATTAGAAAATCGAAAATTTTCACGGGACGTTACACAGAATACGAATATCCACCGAAATGGCGAAGTTAGGCTGCGCCTTTCGTGTAACAGTACGAGGTAGTGAGACTGACGGCAGTACGAGTGTGTATACGCCGAGAAAGCAGTATGCGATGACAGAATACGAATATCTACCGAAATGGCGAAGTTAAGATGCGCCTTTCGTGTAACAGTACGAGGCAGTGAGACTGACGGTAGTACGAGCGTGTATACGCCGAGAAAGCTGTATGCGATGACAGAATACGAATATCTACCGAAATGGCGAAGTTAGCCTGCGCCTATCGCGATACAGTCGGAGACAGTGAGACTGACGGTAGTTCGAGTGTGTATACGCCGAGAAAGCAGTATGCGATGACAGAATACGAATATCTACCGAAATGGCGAACTTAGGCTGCGCCTTTCGTGTAACAGTACGAGGCAGTGAGATTGGCGGTAGTACGAGTGTGTATACGCCGAGAAAACAGTATGCGATGGCAGAATACGAATATCTACCGAAATGGCGAAGTTAGCCTGCGCCTATCGCGATACAGTCGGAGACAGTGAGACTGACGGTAGT
>NW_011965397.1:0-3143 GCF_000949405.1 Vollenhovia emeryi
GCAAAATAGTATAGGACTTTTCTATTCAGTTTGCCCCGGTCTATCTGCCATCTACAGGACATACGGGTATTAGGACACACCCTGTATATGTGTAAACTAAACCTTTTACCGATTCTCGCCCCATTCAGGGTGTGTTCAGGGAGCTCGCTGTCACACTACCAACGCAAACGCTACCAAAGCTGTTCGTGAAGCTACCCAGTCGACACAGTTATATAACTAATATGTAACATCTATGAATTTCAAAATCACGTTTTATATAACGTGAAGGTAATTTTTACGTTGTCGTTATATTAAAATTTCCTCCTCATTCAAAAGTACAAGTAATGGTACATACATGTTACATGTATGACTTTATACTTTATGAATGTTACATATATGTTATATTATCAGTTTTATAACAGTTACGAAAATAATTACGTGTATTGATATTTCAGTAGGGTAACATATATATAACTAATATATATCTATTATATTCTCTATTTTAATAATGCTACATTGCATATATCTTAAAAAAAGTAGTAAGGTTATGATTTATATCTATAAATACGTATTGGCATTGTAATGATGCAAATAAAACCTTTTACACTTTTTAAAAAATTATTTTATTTCTTCACAAACAATTAAGTAATACATGTATTATTGTAGGAACTAGCATGTGATAGATAAAATATATTAATATATTTTCGAAAATTAACATATGTTAAAAAAGTGACCTGAGGGGATCATAAATTTAACTGACGGCTGAACACGATGCAAAAAGTAGTCTTCGCAATAACTTTTCTAGGCTTTTAATTCCAGTTCATGTAATCCGAAGACCGGGACGCTCTCATTTTGTACATGTAGAGTGTACAACTTTTATATTAAGCAAACAAGGTTATGTCAGGTGACATAACCTACGAGCTGAAAAAATGCAGTTTTTAATTTTCCGCCGATTTCATCATGAAAATGACAAAAAATTAAATATTACATTTTTCCAGCTTATAGGTTATGTCACCTGACATAACCATATATGCTTAATATAACAGTTCTACAGTTTATATGTACAAAATGAGAGCTTGAGAGTGTCTCGGTCTTCGGATTATATGAACAATACTGACTTTTTGGAATTAACGCTCGCCCCGGACTTTCCTTTTGTGCGTACTTTAATTGCATATTTCGCTATTGCAATTCTGTTGAATTACAATGTCATAACCAATTTGGTTGTGACATTGTAATTCAATCAGTTTAGGATCCCCTTAATCAAATCACTCATACCACTTTAATATATAATGTCTCTATTACTATGTTTACGTGAGCGTTACTTCTGTAGTAACTTACTCAAATTATCGTAACTCGGTAATTCGGGAGTCTCGGCTAGAGACTGTTTACGCGGATAGAATTATCGTAAGTTACTACGGAAGTAACGCTCGCGTAAACATATAGTATGTATATCTTTATAATAATTATATTATTATACAGTTTAAACTATATAAACTCAAAGTAAATTTTTAATAGTTTACTGTTTTGAAAAATAAACTGTGCTCTTGAAGAATACATAAAAAAACAAATTGTATTACATTTCTAAAAAAAATTCCACCAAAAGATATTTTCATAAATTATAGTTGCAAACAAATGTAAAAGAAGTGCATCACTTCTTTTGATTTCCTGAGTTCTCCTTATTTTGCAACTTCTCCTTAGTTTGCGAGTTCTCCTTATTTTTTCTCGAAGCCCTTTGTTTTGCAAATCGAAACCATTCCGCAGTAATTTCTTCAAATTCTATATCTTTCAGTGCTAAGTAGCACTGATAGTGAGCTCCCGTACGCACCCTATGTGATACCAATTTAAATGTACCTCGTGAGTTTCGAGGGTGTATTTTTCATGCTCCTTCTTTTGCGCATCGTTCGGATTCTGGATTATCGTTTTCTCCCCATCGATCTTAAACTGTTTTAACTGGTGACTTAGCATACCTTCGATCGGTTTACATTTATAGGCGTCACAGATCTTCTCTACGGTGCCAGTTATCGTGTAAGTCTGAAATGCACAGTTAAGCGTCAGGATGGAATTGCAAAATTTTACTTTTACAACTTAGGAAAAGGGGTGGAAATAGGTGCGCAAAAGTGTTTTTGATCTTACCTCTGTACCTGGTTTTAAAAGCCTTAGTGCAGCTTGAGAAGCGTAGTGTGCAGCTAAAACTACATCCCCTTTCCTGCCTGTCACTTTCTTCTCCGATGAAGATCCTATGATGATGGTGTGTGCTACTACAGCTATGAAACCATCGACACGTGCTCCAAGATCACTGTAATTATACAATTCCGTTAATTGCCAAAATTGTAATCGACGAGTGAAATATCCGATTTATTTGAATTAGTATCATTGTGCGTGCGTATTATTTGAAATATTAAATCTTTATTAAAGTGTTTATCAAATTTGCAAAATATTTGAAATTAACGTTAACGTAACATTAGTTTCCCAGAAGAACTCATCGTAGGTGTGGCATTATTACTCGACACGTAAAACAGTGAAAGTAAATCTTGCGAAAAGGTCATAGAGCAACTTCCACGGAGAAACTTACACTTTAACAATGTCTTCATCTTTGATAATGAGATCAGGTTCACTGGCGATAGGAGAGAAATGACAAATGCAATTGTTAACTGATATGCACGTTGGAAAAGCGATGCCCTTTTTAAGATCCTTCTCCTTTTTGAAGACCTTGCTAGTTTCTTCCGTGAGCGTTTTGTCGCCAAACTCACATATTTCCCTTACGGAGGTCCCGACGACACATTTGTCTAGAACTTGCTTCAGTGCCCCTGCAAAATACACAGATGCATATCAACGTACTTCAATTACGAGAAGAACCAGGTGTCAGCGAGTTTTGATATCGGCAGAAAACGCGAGAGAGCTAACTCGTGTACATTGAAGCGACGCAGCAGTGGTTTGCCCAACTCTAAAGTATCTTCAGCGAGCAACAGTGTTAAAACAACTGATCGAAGGTGGGTGATCTTCCAAGCTCCGACTAACTCGATCTGAGTTAATCCAGATTAAGGAGGCAAAGTACAATGATTTATAGAGCAAAAGAGAAGAGCCTCGATCGGGGGCCGACTTTTCAATATCCTATTGTCAGCTGAATTTTTCGTTGTTCGACATATGGAAGGAGGATTAGATCA
>NW_011965397.1:3627-6469 GCF_000949405.1 Vollenhovia emeryi
AGCGGGGGGGGTGGCGCGCTGTCGCGAGCGGGCGACGCCGGGGTCCCCGGGGCCATGGGCACCCCGGTCGCCGCCCCCCCCCCCCGGCGTTGGCGCGCCGCGTGCCATATGGCCGCGACGGCGAGAGAACGCGCGGCCGCGGCCGCGCGGTCCCCCCCTCCCCCCCTCCCCCCCCTCGGCCGCCGCGCGAGCACGCGTCGCCGTTTCCTTACGGTTCACGATCTCGCCGGCCATTTTATACTTGGTGACAACCAAGTCCTCGGCGATGGTCTTCTCGGTCTCCTCCTTGTCCGCCATGGCCTCGTTACACACGTAATACTGGAATCCGTAAGGCCCGGTCTACAATGAGTCGTTAGTCATTAGTCAGAAGTCGCAACTATACGTTGATCCTTTTCCTTTCTGGGTAGAAGAAAAAGGACCGACATATAGTTCCGACTTCCGACTAACGACTAACAACTCATTGTAGACCGGGCCTAACCCTAACCTTACGATCCGACTTACGATTGCTTACGATACTGACTGACCAACGACTGTATATAACATATTATAATGATTTAATCATTGTAAACTGGCACTAATATTTTATACAGTTAACTCTAGTTGCATTAAAATAATATATATATATTAATTTAGATGTAATTACCTTTTTATCTCTGTTATCCGATCATACACGTACCGCTTCATTCATTTCTCATGCTACACAAATGCACTCCACAGCACTCAGTGAACTGGTGAATATAAAAATTGAAGCAATAAAGTTGCGCCCGTGCGCACTTTTCGAATTATATCTCAAAAATAGTACGAGATAAATCCAAAACAAACGTTCAAAGGAGTTTAGCACAAACTAATGAATATGAAGCACACTACATTAGACTAAAGACAGTAAAATTATAAATTTGTAATATAACTGTTATGACATATTCGTTATGTATTTTATGTTATTTTCTAGTTACATAGCAGCAACTGAATTTATCGATTGAAGCAGTTATGTAGAAGAAGACAGAAAAATTACACGACTGTAACATAACTGTTATGACGTATTCGTTATATTATTTTGTTACTTTCTAGTTACATAGCAGCTACTGAATTTGTTGACTAAAGCATTTATGTAGAAGAAGACAGAAAAATTACGCAACTGTAACATAACTGTTATGACGTATTTGTTATGTTATTTGTTTCTTTCCAGTTATATAGCAGCTACTGAATGTGTCGACTGGGTAATAGCGCGATAGCGATAGCAAGCTTCATGAACAGCAGTAGCGTAATGGCGGACAACACGTGAGACGACACATGTGCAATACCGTGCATCGCATAAACTTTTCCAGAAAGTGTCATGTTACGTTTAGTATTGAATACCTAATTACACCTATATCTAATCGAAGCGGAAAATATACATTTTGGCACAAATGTATAAGCCAATGCATAAGGAAATAGAGTAATTAATTTCCTTATGCATATGCTTATGCACTTATTCAATAGTGTGTGCTTCTCGCTTTAAACATCAGTTAAAGTTAATGCATAAAGAAAATCATAACATAATAAGAGTATGCTTCTTTGTGCATTAACCGAAATTTAAGATTACATACAGGTTAGAGATCAGTACTAAACGTAACGTAATACATTACGAGAAAGTTTACTCACGAATTTATGTTACCATTATTTTATAATATTTTTTTGAGTCCACCGTTGTACAACACTGTAGCGTTTGTCGCGAGCTCCGCGAACGCATCCAACGTTAACACTACCATTACACTACCTCGGAAGAAATAGCGTTGGTAGCGCTGCCATGCAGCTCTGCGAACAGTCTGCAGTCCTAAATAGCGCTAATATCGTCTCCCCGAACAACCTTCAATAGCAACTACATTTTCATGGTACTCTATTAATATTCAAAGGTATATTCCGATATCTTAATATTTGGAGAAGTTAGAACGCGAATAGTACACGCACGCACGCACGCACGCACTCACATACAGATACATTTTCTTAAAAATATGTTTTTTTTACATTTTGATACATTCTAAAAATATTGCCAATAAAAAGTCAAATACCGGTTTTTTGCACGAAAACAAAGCTTCCTCAATGAAGAAGCAATATTTTATATATCTATAAATTAAAATGGTAAATATTCACTATAGGGGAATCAGCTCCGATGACCTTGACCTTGACATATGTTGTCAAGGTTACCCTCCTGAGTAACCCTCAGAAGGTTTTAGCAGTCACTCGTTGTTTGTTAAAAAGTTATTAAAAAAACAATGTCGACCAATTATATGTAATTTTCAGACGCAAATATTTAAAATTTTGAAAAATGTTTTAAACAAAAGTTGTAGATCTCTTTGAAATATACATTTTGTTTTGTTCATTTTTACTGTGCGAGTAATAGTTTTCGAAAAAAATGATGGACTCTAAATCTTATATCTCTCCTCCCATCTCCATCTGTCGTACGTCATGGAAGTACATGCGTGGAGACAGTGATGCCAGCTAGGACTACCAGCCACATCGCGACAGCGGTGGTGGGGATGGCACGTCCGCGCGCGCACGCACGCACACAGGCAACACGCCGCATATACGCGTCGAGCGCACACGTATATGCGGCGTGTTGCCTGTGTGCGTGCGTGCGCGCGTGGACGTGCCATCCCCACTCTATCCCCACCACCGCTGTCGCGATGTGGCTGGTAGTCCCAGCTGGCATCACTGCGTGGAGACAGTATGTTCCGCCCCCCCTTCGGGGGGGCTCCACTTCGTTAAAAATAACCCTACCCACCCTATGTCAGAGGTGTGGAGTGGATCTCGCTTCACGTGGAAAGTTGCAAACCTATGTGGAACAGTACAATGGTGGAAGTAC
>NW_011965398.1:0-6471 GCF_000949405.1 Vollenhovia emeryi
GATCGTTACAGTACAACGCACCAATCCCGTAACGTATCTACTCGAGAATTATCGCGGAGAACTCGTCGCAGGGGCGTTCTACGAGTACGAGTTGCATCGCGCCATTAACCCAGATGTGTATCTTGTGGAAAAGGTACTGCGCAGGAAGGGTGACAAGGTTTATGTGAAATGGTTGGGATTCGATGGATCGCACAATTCATGGATAGACAAGAACAATGTGGTTTACTTCGTTTCAATAACATTTATTCTATTAAACATGTATATCATATGTACACAATTGCATCATTTATATGTGAATAAACATATACTTGTAATAAAAGAAAATAGATTATTACTATCCTATAATGTACAATAATACTATGAATATTATAAAGGTATTCGGTAATGTCCCCATGGCAGCGTTTCTGTAGAATCGGGTACGATGTATCGTTTGTCGTCGTACGGACTCAGAGCGATTTTCGTCTCGGCTATAGTGTACACCTCATGCAGTTTCGATCTTATACAAGTTTGTCGGCGAGTCATTTCTATCTCGTCTCGCAGACAATGCGTGTAATCGTCAAAAGTTATTGTTCGCGCTACCACGTTGCTTTTAACCCCCTTCGCCCTTTTCGTATCTTTCTTGCCGTCTACCCTCAACGCGTACATCTTCGCTCTGCGTCCGACGAATTCGGTCATAATTGCTCCATTATTCTCATCTTTCATGAGACCGGGGACTTTCTTATTCGCATGCGGTATACCGTACGCGTTGTCATCTGGATAATCGCTTGTATCAAATCTGCGAAAATCGCATTTCATCGTCTCGTATACATCCTCGCACTCGACGTGGTATACGAGACTGTCGGTATACATAATTTTACAATGCTCGCGATACATCGATAACATATACATATTCATGGTGAAATTCATACAAGCAGATCTTGCATATGTCGAGGATGCACATACGTAGATCGGCTTGTTGAATTTCACTTCGAGTTTTCGCAACTCCACGGCGATTAAATTTTCTGAAAAAATGCTGCGGCTATGAGAATTCGGTTTCGAGATCATCGCCTCCGCACCATGGCGTCCATCCTACTTTGTTATAAGTTTAACGTCGACATGATTCCGCACGTTTTCCATTGTTTTACCGAATACCGCGTTGTTCATTAATTTATATAAATTTTTTCAAAATCGTTTTTGGCTAACGTTCTAAATTGTGTGTTGAGTTCAATATATTTGCGTAGCCATGGAGATTGCGAGAACTCCAATATGCGATGTATTTTTGTCACGCGAAGCCCATGACGCGTGCACTGTTGCAGGTAGCGGTAGTGTATGACGTAACGCTTCTTATCATACACAGTCGCAAGTAGCTTTTCCTGTCGCTTGCCTGGCGGCTTATCGCGCGTCGGACAGAACGGTAGGTCAGTGTGCTTGTCGTGTATACTTTGTGGGTCTTCGAGATCGACCTCGAGAATGTAACCTGTCGATGAGTCCACAGCGATCGCAATTACATTAAAATCAGTAACGTTAGTGACCCATCGAAAATTTGCATATGGTAGTGGTTGACACATCGCCCAACCATACAAATTATTGACATCAAAGTACATCAAGTATGAGGAAGCTTTCGATGGATCGTAAGACTGCATGTACTTGTTATTGGCTCGAGCATATCTACCGGAACATTGGCTGAGACCACCGCGTATGCCGCGTTCCACAAACATGACCATGTCAATGTCCGTGAGCAGCTCGAAATTTATACGCGTGTGTTTCAGCATGACGTCCCACGTGAATCCTGGTAATGTATAATAATACGCGGGATATAATCCAGAACTGTTGATGCTACTATCGCGAAAATTTTCAAAAATGTCGGCCAATAACAAGACATCGGTTTTCAAATATAAATCGCTGTAGTCGCCTAGGGTTTGGATGGAGAATCGTTTCCAGACATTCAAAGCATGCATGTAATCGCTCTCTGATACGGTGTCACCGGTCAGAGAACTGACTGGCAAACTGACAGAAAAATGACTCGCGCGGAGGTAGACGCGAGTCCTGCAGCTTGTCCGCGCAATCCACATATTCATATGGAAACACACCTTTACGCGTCAATAGATCGAAATCGTCGCTGGATAATTTTGAAAATTCAGATCGTACAATTTTTAATTGGTCTCTATGGAGAAACGATGCCAATCTATCGAGGCTAGTACTCAGAAATTTGTATGAGTCAATAAATCGCAGTTTGACACACTTCTCCCCTTTATTGCACATCGTATCCTTGACGTTCTTCGTGAACGATATATATTTTTCTTTATTGATGGGAAGTAGCTCGACGGTTCCCTCGAACGCTGTAGCGCTTTCTTTAATTATGAAATGTGCGTCATAGCCGGATAAATTATGAAAAATGATTGGAATGAAATATGCATCTTTGTAATTTAAGTTATAATTAGAATGCGGGGGCCTCTATATCGCCCGGTTAGATGGCAATGGTCGCGTACTCTATCGTCATCCTGTGCGAACGGGTTTTCACATATGTGACAGTGCGTGGCGCTACGGTATGCCCCCCACTGTTCCTTCGACAAATTTTCTATAGGGACATTAAAGCCTATCACACAATAGGAAAGCACAGGCAATAGGAATAGGGAATAGGAATAGGGAATAGAAATCTATGTAATGCCAAGACACAATGGTTCGTTGGCAATAGGCGTGCTGTCCAATCATCTGCATTTTAAAACCACGTGTCTGTCCCAGTCTCAACTGTGATTGGTCAGGTAGGTCAGGCACAGGCAATAGGGAACAGAAATCCAACGCGTCGGAAATTCTGTTCCTATTGCCTATTCCATATTCCATTGTGCGTCGATACACGGTTTTTAGTAAGTTGGAATTTAGTTATTTCTGTTGCCTGTGTTATTCCCTGTTCCTATTGCCTGTGCTTTCCTATTGTGTGATAGGCTTTAACTCGACAGAATATTCTGTACACGATGTGCTAATTCTTCTAGTCGTTCGGCGAACCACGCGACGCAATGGTCGCGAAGATCGCTAGAATCAATGTCGCGGCGGAAACGGTACGTTGACAGCGAGTCGTCGTACGAGCAGTGAACGTAGTACGCGATGCTAAATACCTGGTGGTGCTGGTATGCTTTGGTATCTGTATCGGTATCAGTCTTTTTCAAGATGCACTCAAGGTCCGCGTACACTACAAACGGCACGCGTTCCTTTCTGCTGTAGTTATCGAAGCTGAGCCACTTGTCCTTCTCGCTGGGTAATACGATCGCGGTCATTTATCTGCTGACAGTCCACGTTGTGGGCTTCCAACTTTCCATTTGAATGGAAATAATGCATGCATCTGAAAAAATATTTGAAAAACATTTATATATATATTTTATAAAATAAAACAATTTTTCGTAAATTTTATTGATACTCACCGATCGCAAATATACTTTGTGTCCATTTTTGTTGAGTTGAGAACTGACGAGGCGGGATAAATTCTTTATCCAGACGAAGTGGACCACTTCAGCATCCCCCTGATCTTGCAGGTATAATAGGTTCACGTGCTTCTCCTTCTTCTCGTCAGCAACTCGTAGCGATACGATTGCGTGTTCACAATTGTTCTTTTCATCGATGCTGTACACATTGATGGAAATACTGTTCAACCGTTCAAACTTTTTAATACCATTTAATGTCATTGGCATTGGAACGTCTCGCAGGTTTAACACATCGCTGTAATGCGGATACGACGATTTCCGATCCATGTTTCTTTCAGCCGGATAGAGAGCGGCGACCACCGACCACGCGAAACACGCATTGTCCTTGGATCGTACGTTGATCACTGCTTTCTTCCGTTTCACCACTTCTGGTATGTCTATATGGCATCCTGCGCGCATAGGATTACACTTGTTTACGTTAATAGTTACGTTGTGTATACGCGACAGCGCCCACCCGCTATCACGCTCCTGAAACTCTTCGAGTTCGGTTAGAATCGGACCGATTACGCGCGACTCGTACCACTCGTGCAAATCTGTTGTACGGAATAGTTCATAGATTTTTGTATTTATGCTTTTATTTGCACGTTTGTCACCCGCCACAAACTCCCCGTTGAACGCGGTATTCACCTTTACACAATTATAGCGCTCGATAGCGTCTCGTACGTGCTCGACTACTACATCGCGAGCGTCCTCGAGAAATTTTCGCGGCTCGATGTACACCACGTTAATCACCACACCGGTTAGCACGCGACTGTCAAACGCGGTGTCGATCTCGCGCCACGTCAGTTGCGCGCTCGAAGAAGGTCCGGCACCACCACCGAAATGTACGAATCGACTTTCAACTCGGCACTTGACACACTCGAGTCGCGCGATTCGAGCCACCAGCGATTGTCTGTTGCCAATGGACAACCTTGGACGCTTGATACGGCTCTGTTCCTCTAGCTCTGCGATGCACTCGTCGCATTGCTGCAGCCACCCCAAATAATCACCCAATGTGGCGATCCTGTCAGCTCGCTCTGCCAGATCTTGATCCATGTTGTCGCACTAGCGTCTTTTCACGTTCGTATTATTCGGAACACTTGCATGTGACTCTATTACACTTTGGGCAGCATTGCATTATAATTGTAATAAAATACAATGTATCTACATACTTATTATTGGGAGTACAAATTAATTCGGTCCATTTTCAAAAGAGGGCTCGGCTGTTATGAATGGTTCATAGTGACAGCCGATTTTGGCGGTTTCAGAGAGGTTAGACATCTGCCAATAATATTCAGTTTATATCGCTTTCAGTTTCATTCAAAAACCTTGTTTTTTACAGTGTTGAAAATGTCGAATGTTGTGTTAACCAAGCAGCATTTGCGGGAGGTTTTAATTTTCTGCTTTAATTGGAAAAAAAGTGCAGCTGAAGCCCATCGAATGCTTGTCGAAGTTTATGGTGACGCTGCTCCAACTGATAAATCATGTAGGGAATGGTTTCGACGTTTCAAGGATGGAGATTTCAGCGTCGAAGACAATTCTCGCTCTGGACAGCCAAAAAAATTTGAGGACAAAGAATTAGAGGCATTACTCGAAGAAGATCAGAGTCAAACGCAAGAGGATGAGCTTGCAGAATCATTGGGAGTGACTCAACAAACCGTTTCCGTACGATTGAGAGCCATGGGAATAATACAAAAACAAGGAAATTGGGTGCCTTATGAACTGAAACCGAGAGACGTTGAAAGGCGATTTTTCACTTGCGAGCAGCTGATTCAAAGGCAACAAAGAAAAGGTTTTTTGCATCGGATTGTAACTGGAGATGAGAAGTGGGTATTCTAGAACAACCCCAAGAAGAAAAAATACTACGCTAAGCCCGGTCAATTACCATCGACCTCAACATCAACACCAAAGCCGAACGTACATGGTTCGAAAATCATGCTCTGTATCTGGTGGGACCAAAAGGGTGTTGTTTACTATGAACTGCTGAAACCTGGCGATTCCATTACGGGCGATCGGTATCGGCTACAATTGATTTGTTTGAGCCGTGCATTGCGAGAAAAACGGCCGGAATACGACCAAAGACATGATAAAGTTATTCTTCTTCATGACAATGCTCGGCCTCATGTCGCAAAAGTCGTCAAAAAATATTTGGAAACGCTCAAATGGGATGTTTTATCGCACCCGCCGTATTCCCCGGACATTGCTCCTTCTGATTACTGGTTGTTCCGAAGGATGCAGCACGATTTGGTAGGTCACCGGTTCAATTCTGTCGTAGAAATCGAAAATTAGTTCCAAACTTGGATCACCTCAAAAGACGAGTCATTTTTTCGAGATGGAATTCGAAAATTGCCTGAGAGATGGGCAAAAGTAGTAGCCAGCGATGGACAATACTTTAATTGATCTGTTCATTCATTTTGTTTTTAAATAAATGCATTTTTAAACATAAAAAACGGACCGAACTAATTTGTACACCCAATATATGAGATGTAGAACTTTTTGTCTCACAATGCGTTCATGGGTCCTGCGTATTCCTAGTTCTCGCTCTCGTATAAACTGTAACTGTGATATTCTGCGCCCTTCGTAACAGTACTATGAACCGTGACATGCTTGACTGATGATCTTCTACTGTGGTGCAGTGATCTTCCGCCCTCATTATATACCATGCCATACCCTTGCCCTTTACCTCATCTGACCACACATCTACGAAACGTCTAAAAATTTTTGGTAAAAGAGATGTTTTTCTAACATGATCTGTTAGAACACACGCCACGGAGGAATGTCCCGCGGTGATAAGATAATAGTCATCCCATAGCAGCCGCGTATCGGCGCTCGGTCCCATAACTTGTAAACATTCCTCCAAATCTTACTGCAGCAGCTATTAAAACATGTTACAGACTTTCGGCGCCACGGAGGAATGCCCCGCGGTGATAAGATAATGGTCATCCCATAGCAGCCGCGTATCGCCTAGCGTCGCGGACCTCCCCCTCCCCCGCACCACGGTTAGGGTCGCCGCGTAGGACCCATATGGTAAGGACCG
>NW_011965399.1:0-6477 GCF_000949405.1 Vollenhovia emeryi
GACGAGATCGCCCTGAAGCCGGCACCGCTCACGAACTGAGCGCGAAGCTGGAACAGCGCGAGGCCGTGACTTCGCTGGAGGATATGAGGAGGGAGGTTGATCCAGTCGCTTTTCGTCAATTGCTGGGCAGTGTTAATTTAATAGTTGCCAAAAAATACAATGGCGCTAGGAACGAGCCGTAGTTACGGCGCAAACGGTGTTCTTCTTCCTGGCCTTCCTTGCCGGTGGTTGAGCAGATCAAGCCTCGTTATGGTTCGCTCTCAGCGTTGGCCAGGCGTCCGGTCTCACTGGACGGAGCGTCGTGGTTACCGTCGTACGCGCTCACGGCAAATTACAATGTACTTGAACTCGCACCGTGGAACAGTAATTCCGATAATCTAAGACGGTCCAGATCGACCCCGATGCTTGAAAAAGCCGAATTGGCTTGACTTTGAAGTCCGAGATCGGAGCGATCGCGAAGCGATAGGATTCGGGCGATGTCTCGATTCGAACTCGCTCGATCGTTGGAATCGGCGGCGAGAGAGGCCCACCGGGGCTTTGTTTTCAAGAGAGCAATGTTTAGCTCTCCGGTGACCGTTGGCTTTATTTTCCACCCGGAGTCGTCGTGGCGTCGCACATCACAACACGACCCCGGGTGATTCGACTCGCTTGGTCGTTATCGCGCACGGCGTGTACCGCGTAGCGTTCCCGAGTTAAACGGTCGGCTCGACCCGGTCGGTCGAAGCCGCTACATATTATATTTGGTTTCGGTGGGTCCGAGGAACGTCGTTTGACGCTCAAACATACCGCTCGCCTTGGAACGATAGTTTCGAAACAATCGAGACCCACGGAACAAAACAAAGAAAAGGGAGGAACACAAAAGAAGAGAAAAAAAAACAATGTAAGATTACGGCTAAAACTTCGCACGCGCGGCGGGACGACGATGATCGACACCATGAGGGGCGCTTGATTTAGGGCGTTTTTGAAGTCGGCGATGACGCCGCCCGCCATGGCGTCGACCATTCACATGCTTAGCTATAAGTTTCGCCATAGCGTTTACAGTCTAAATTAGGATCGAAGCCTTCCAGTTACTCGCCGAGCGTAACGAGCGGGGACCGGATTGACCTATGTGCTTGTCTCGTCGCTCGATATAGGCAGGACGCATAATTTTACAAGAGGTCTTTGGTACTCGGAAGTGGCAGTCTTCACGGTGACCACCCGAACGAATCCATCGGAGCCAGGGTGACAGCGCGTCACGCGGCCAAGCTCCCACTTGCATGGGGGGAGCGACGAATTCCGTAGGAGTACCAATTGACCGGAGTGTATTTGCGGTTCGACCTTTCGCCACTTTGCTCGTTGCTGCAAAGTATTCACGTAGTCTTGGCTCCACAATTTCCAAAATCGCTCCGTGACGTGTCGCACTAATTGCCATCGTGAAAGGCGGTTCTCATTAAGCTTGAGCAATGATGGCTCCGGGTTCACCGTGAGCGCGGATCCGATCAGAAAATGGCCGGGGGTGAGACATTCGTAATCGTCAAGGGTATCTGAGAGAGGCGCAATCGGACGGGAGTTTAAGCAGGCTTCGATTCTGCATAGTAGGGTGGAGAATTCCTCGAAGGTCAACGTGTGATTACCTAAGACTCGACGCAGGTGATTCTTTACGCTTCGCACGCCTGCCTCCCACAGTCCGCCGAAATGGGGGGCAGACGGGAGAATGAATTTCCATTCAACGCTGTCGGAGGCGGTAGCGTTTAAGAAATTCGGGTCTCGTACTGCGGCTCGGTACGCCGAAGTCAACTCTCTATCAGCGCCGACAAACGTGGTCCCGTTGTCCGAGTACATAGTTTGCGGGAGCCCGCGACGGGCGCAAAACCGCGAGTAGGCATTTAAAAAGGCTTGCGTGGAGCAATCTCCGACTAACTCCAGATGTATCGCCTTAGTGGCGAGACAGATGAAGAGTGCTATGTATGATTTACGCGAGGTAATACCTCGCCCCGCGGAAGCGCGAATTCGGACGGGTCCCGCATAGTCGATGCCGCAATGCGCGAAACTGCGAGCGGTCGCCGTGACTCGGGCTGCCGGAAGATTTCCCATTATCTGCGTCGGAATCGCGGCGCGGTCGCGAATACAGGTAACGCAGTTATGGATGACAGACTTGATGAGAGTGCGAGCGCGAATAATCCAAAACTCGCGTCGAAGAATATTTAAGGTGAGCTGAGGTCCGGCGTGCAACGCTCGTAAGTGAGCCTGATGCACGATGAGTGTAACGAGTGGATGGTGTGACAGAAGTACCGGGTGGCGAGTAGAGAAGGGAAGAGGCGCTTGGCTAAGCCGCCCGCCGACGCGCAGAACTCCGTCATTATCCAGAAACGGACTAAGGGAGAGAAGTGAACTTCTCGAAGAGAGAGGCCGTTTATTCGCGAGCGAATTGATTTCCTTGGGGAATAACTCCGCTTGAATTCGTTTGAGCCACAGGAATTTAGCAGCGTTGCAATCAGAGGCGGTGATCGCCGTACTTTGCGAGGGGCGGTCATCATACGGTGAGCTGGAGGACAATGATGAGCGAGGCGTACGACAAGGATGAGACTGACGACAGAGGCTTGCAAACTTGAGAACGTATGCGGTAACGCGGATAAGCTTTGGCCACGCTGAGTAACGTGATGCTAAATCCCATTCCGGGAGCGGCGGCGAACACTGCAGAGCGACAATTCTCTCCTCGAGAGGAGCATCTTGCGGGAGACTAGTTTCCTGACGTGGCCAGTCGTCAATCCCCAGGCGAAGCCATAGCGGACCGCGCCACCAGAGATCGTGAACGAGAATCTCATCACCGAAGAGTCCGCGCGAAGCGCAATCCGCGGGGTTTTCGTCGGTTGGCACATGCCGCCACTCTCCGTGTGGAAGGCGAGACTGAATTTCCAGAACGCGATTGGCGATGAACGTCTTCCATCGAGAGGGATGCTGAGTGACCCACGCACGCACAATGGTGGAATCCGTCCAGCAATAGTACGGGAGAGATTTTACTTCAATAGTTTCGCGAACGAAGTCCATGAGTCGCGCGAGAAGCAAAGCGGCCGATAACTCGAGACGAGGTACGCTCAGCGGTTTCAACGGCGCGACCTTGGCTTTACCGGCGAGCAACGTAATCGTGACAGAGCCTGAAGGGGAAACGACTTTAAGGTAAACGACGGCGGCGTACGCGACATTTGACGCGTCGGCAAATCCGTGGAGCTCCGCGTGACGGATATCCGGGCCGAGGCCACTCCAGCGAGGGATCTGTAACTGGCTAAGGAGCCTGATTCGTTGGTAAATTTCTTTCCACTTATCGAGAAGGTTCGCGGAGATAGTATCGTCCCAATCGAGGTTTAATCGCCATAAGGTTTGCATTAGAATCTTTGCTGTGATAGTCACCGGAGTTACCCACCCTAACGGGTCGTAAAGTTTCGCGATGGTTGAAAGAATAGCGCGCTTGCTAGTTGGAACGAGTTCCGTGAGGGACACGCGAAATTCAAAAACATCGGTGGCCGGATTCCACCCGATTCCGAGAATCTTCAATTGCTCGTCTTGAGCGAGCTGCTTATTACAAGCCAAGCCGAAATCCGCGCCGTCAATATCAGAGAGCAAAGAGGACGAATTGCTCGCCCACTTTCGTAATTCGAAATTTCGAAGCAACCGCGTTTCAAAAGAGAGACTACCTCATCCCGTATTTGTTTTATTAGATGCTCGTCGTTCGCGCTGAAAAGAACGTCGTCGACGTAAATATTATCGCGGAGAACGGGGACCGCAAGCGGGAAGAGATGACCCTCGTCCTGAACTAATTGTTTTAAGACGCGAAGAGCAAGAAAAGGCGCGCATGACATTCCATAAGTCACCGTTAGTAATTGATAATCGGTCGGAAGTTCACGAGTTGACGGTTGCCATAGAATGCGTTGATAATTGATGTCACGATGATCGAGGCGAATCTGGCGATACATTTTTGCTATATCTGCCGAGTAGACGTACTGATATTGACGCCAACGTAAGATTACGGCAGTGATTTCGTTTTGTAATTTCGGTCCCGCGATCAAATGGTCGTTTAAAGACGTACCGTTGGAAGTCACGCTCGAAGCGTTAAATACGACGCGAATGTGGGAGGTCGCGCTGCCCTCCCGAATAACGCCATGATGCGGAATGTAGACGGATTGTTCCTCGTCGCGTTGAGAGAACACGGCTGGTCTCATGTGATTGAGTCGTTCGTATTCCGCGAGAAACAAGTGATATTCCGTTGAGAGCGGCTTATCCGCGCGGAGTCGACGGGTCAGCGTGCTCAACATTTTTTCGGCGCGGACTCGGGAGTTACCGATCTCGATCGGAGGGCCTTTCTTAAAGGGGAGACGCACGACATAGCGTCCGTCTGAATCGCGAGAGTGCGTGGAGCTGAAATGTTCCTCGCACTGTTTGTCGTGCGGCGTGAGAATCTGGCGCTGGGGAAGTTCCTCGACTTCCCAGAATCGACGAAGTTCTTGCTCGAGAGAAGGAGAGCAGGAAATATGATAAGAGGAGATATTAGCGAGAGAGCTAGTAACCGAATGAGGCGTCGACGACGACCGAGATTCAGTGTCTGCTTTGATCGGGCCGGAAATGACCCATCCGAGAACGGAGTTCTGCGCCATAGGTTGTCCCACACCGCCTTTCCTAATGCCATCGAGAATTAAGCTACTGTATAAGTCCGCTCCGATGATAGCCTCGATCGGATCAGGACTTGTCGGGTCGGGATCTGCCCATGACAGGGTTTCGAGATGAGAGAGTGTTGAGGGCGCCGTGTTTCGTTTCGGGGTATACGAGGTGAGAGAGCCGAGAATGAGCGCGGTTGTACTGAACGACGGCGTAAGAGATTGGCGATGTGATATCGAAATCTGCGTCGCGTGACGGAACGTTCCGGCGTGAATGCCGCCGACGGCAGTAACGGAGATAGGCATGCGACACCGACGGGCCCGCAGCAGTTGCGCGAGATTTTCCGAGATAAACGTCATCTCGGAACCCTGATCGAGCAACGCGCGGATCACTGCGGACCGACCGGATGGTACGCGAACAGTGACCCAGGCAGTGGCCAGCAGAACCGACGATCGAGTACGCGTTGTAGAAGCCGATAGAGAGTGTACCTCGGGATTAATGTCCGAGGCGGGAGGTGATGAGCCGGTAGTCGAGACGCTTCCCGACGGGTCGGCGGAGGAATTCGAGTCAATATGTAACATGGAATGATGTTTTTTATGGCACACACGACACGAGAATTTGCTATTGCACGCTTGAGCGGAATGCTTCTCGCTGAGACAATTGAAACATCTTTTATGTAGTTTGACTAGATCGCGACGTTGACTCGGATTCCCCCCGACAAACTTCGGGCACGCGTTTATGTAATGCTGCGCTTGGCACAGCGGACACTTCGCGGCTGAGCTTGTCGAAGCAGTAGCGGCGGATACTCGCGGCGCAGCCGCGTTTTTCGCAGACGCTTTAACGGAGGGAGGTGGAGCGCAATTTTCTAACGCTCGAGTTCGCGATTTTAAGAAGCGCTTAAACTCGGCGTACGACGGCGGAGTGTCGTTGTCGCCTTCCTTCAAATTCCACGCTTTGCGCGTGATCGGATCGAGCTTCTGCGCGACTATATGAACGAGGATATCATCCCAAAGCTCCGTCGGGGATCGCTGAAGATTTTCTAATGATGCTACCGCGACGTTGACCTTATCGTGCAAAGCGTGCAATTCCGAAGCCGACTCGCGTATAAGGGGCGTTAGATTAAGTATCGTGGAGAAATGTACATGAAGGGAGCGACGCTTATTCTCATAGCGCGATGTCAGAGTTTTCCACGCAACCGGGAAATTAGCAGCGGTAATAGCAATGTTCGCGATACTCTCCAAAGCGCGGCCTTTTAAGCACGAAGTTAAGTAGTGCATCCGAGCAAAGTTGTCGAGATCTTTATTCTCGCGAATTAACGCCGTAAACCGATCCCGAAACTGGTCCCATTCGTCGTAATTACCGTCGAACGGAGGTAATCGAATGGGCGGAAGATGGGATAGCGAAAAACCGTTGGTGTCCGGACGTACACTAACATTCGCAAACGATTGGTTCAGACTCACGGCCGGCTCGAGGGCCTCGAGGCACTCTGCCATGTAGTCCAGGGCTTTTTCGTAGGCGTCATTGGTTTTGTCGAAGTGGTTGTCCTTGAAGTAGGTGACTGATGACCTAGTTGCCTCGGGGGTGGCTCGCTCCAACTCTGCGTGCTTGTTCATAAACGAGATCCATGTTTCTTTGAGACAGGACATTCTGGACCGTATTGTCGCAGGGGTCAGGTTGTTCCTTCCGATTTTCTTGAAGTTCTCGAGGCTGCGCTCGATGACCCGTTGCACGGGTTGCAGTCTACTCAGCTGCTCAGACATGATGAGGACCGGCTTGCTTCCTGTCCGTCACACCTCCGCTCGTGCTTCGATCCGGCTCGAAGGACCAATATGTTCGGGCGTCGATCTT
>NW_011965399.1:7812-10813 GCF_000949405.1 Vollenhovia emeryi
CCACGACCACGATGACGACGTTTCTTAAAAAATATACGTAAAAATTCAGAAAAATTCAGACTCCTGGACTTTGCATTGCAATATCTCTACTCATGGGGCACGTAGGAGAAAAGTAAAAATAGTTTTATTATGCAAATCGTACCCAAGCTATCGATTAAGCGCAGTCTCAAGTTCGTGGGATCAGCCGTTGTTGAGATAAAAAAATCTGAGGGCCCGTCAAGTCGTGTACTCGCGTAAACTTACACGGTCGGTCTCGCGCGCGTGTACTAGCTTCGCTTACACTTGGCGCGAGACACTACCGTGTCTCGTGATAAAGACGAATAAACGATTTGCTTAAATGTATTAAACTTAAATGTATTAAACGATATATAACGAAATAAAACACGATACCGGCTCACTCACGATATTAGCGATATTCTAAGTATTTTGCAAGTACTCCCGTTTAAATTAGTAATTCTTTTGCATGTAACTGGCTCGCAGGACCGACCGACGCGTGTCCCTTCTCGAAGGCGAGTGTCTTTTCAAAACGGTCACGCTCCGGCCGTTTCCTTGTCTTTCCCCTCTGTTGTTACACGATTTGCCCTTGTCTTTTCACGCACCCGTGTTCTAGAATTTTCGCCTCGCGCGGCTCGCTCGTGCGGTCGGTCGCGCGGCTCAATAGCGCGCGGCCCGTTAGCGCGCAGGCGCCTGGGATCTTACCTTCAGGCCACAATCCTACCACTAGTAAGCATCTCATTTTTCGTACTTTTATATTGGTACTAATGGAAAACTTTGACTCACTTCACTCGAAAATTATTAAGCTGTTTCAGCTTGATGGGAATAAGATAAGCCTAAACGTGTAAACGCAACTCACTTTAAGTAGGAGTTATAACATCGGCGTTACTAAATCGATGTTAAAAGCCGTGTAAACGTAGTCATTGAAAAATTCGCAGTGTTGAGGAATAACGCGTAAATACTTTTATACGTTGGAGCAAGTAATTACATTAATTACTTTTATTAGAACATTTTCTTTCATAGGCCATTTCTATTTACAATAAATAATGTACGCCAGTTCGTATGCGCTTTCCTGGATACGATCCAGAAAAGGGCCCAGGCACTTTTAGCCGTTGATACACTGTTGGCGCGAATAAAAACATGGCGGAAAATTGAGAACGCCCAGATCAAAGGTGCCGACAGAGAGTGGGCATACTGGCACTGAAATATATTACTAACTGGAACGCGCGCTAGAGCCGAGTCGTGCGTACCGAGAGAGAGCATCGTCGAGTGGCGTCTGTCATTGTCTGGTTTATAGGGTGGTCGAGAGTGGGGACGGAAAGGTACCGTTCCTTTCCGTGAACTAGAAAGAAATGAACTAGAACCTAAGCCACTTTTCTTGGTATCCAGACAGCCTTTATCTGTCGAAAAACAGGTCACAATAGCTCTATACAAATTAGCAAGTTGTGCTGAATATACAGTCGTTGGTGATGTGATGGGTGTTCACAAGTCAACAGTTCGAAAATGCTTATTTAGAGTAACCAAGGTCATCAACAACATCATGGTAAAAAATTGTATGTTTATGCCTTCTGAAGACGAAGCTGAATTCATATCACTCCAATTTAAAAGAAAAAGCTTTATTCCACAATTAATTGGAAGTATTGACGGAACACATATCCCAATTACTGCACCACAAGAGGGTTATCAAGATTTTGTAAATAGGAAAGGCTGGACATCATATAATGTAATGGCTGTTGTCGACCATAATGGAAGGTAAACATGCAAAACTGAGCTCGGAAAATAAAGTTAATTTAAAATAAAATTAATTAATTTAAGCTCCAAAATCTAAAATTAATTTATTATCTGTTATTAGATTTAGAAATGTTGTAATAAAACATCCAGGAAGTGTGCACGATGCTGCCGTATTCAAGGACAGTAGCATATTGTTGTGCCCCGATTGCCGAAAGAGGTAACGAGGGCACTCAAGCAGTGTTACTGCAATTAGAATAACACTAGCGTAAGCATATTGCGCGATCGAGCCACAAAAGCCCGACCGCGCAACCTAATTAAATTCTAAGAAGAAGTCAGCAAGGTCTCGACCCGATTACGAATGACCGCAGTCGAGTACTGAGAAGTTGCTGTCAGGTATCGAGAACGCTGACGCCTCGATCATCGGGTTTAAAACCAGAGGAAAGCCCGAGATCGAGGCACTTGTCACTATCGCGTATCCGCTAACATACTGTATGCGTTAAACACTTGTCCGTCAGGCCGTCGGCCTGCCGTCAACCAATCTTGTGAAACTCAGGTAAATAAAGTCAAGCTGTGAGATCCAACGGTGCCTTCTTGAAGTGACCTCCGACCAGCCACATCCCATCAAAGAACCCCTTCGGTTCTCGTCAGAGAACACCTCCGGAGCGAGTAAGAAGGAAAATACACCGCGCACGGAGCGGCGCGGCAACAATATACAAGAATGCGCAGACCATTATTCCTCAGGTAAATGTCAAATTTTTTTGTTTGATGTACTTGATTGTATTTTTATATAATACAAATATGATATTTATGAATTTCAGATTTTTTATATAATACTAATATGATTTTATGAATTTCAGACATCTGAAAACATTAATGGTATGGCTGTACCATATATGATTGTTGGTGAGCCAGCTTATCCTATGTTACCTTGGCTCATCAAAGGCTATTCAGGCTCGTTGTCAGCAGAAGAGTCTTTCAACGTGTATTTGAATTCTGCACGAGTTTCGGTGGAAATGGCATTCGGTCGGTTAAAAGCTAGATGAAGAATTTTATGCAAAAAAATGGATTGTACTCATACGTTTTCTCCACAAATCATTCTTGCTTGCTGCACGTTGCACAATTTTGTAGAAAGTAACACGGTTCTTAATAGAATGGTTAGAAGAAGTGTCCAACAGTGATAAGTTGTTTCCTCAACCAATAGCTGTACAAAATCGTGATAGAGACTGCATACCTGCTATAACAGTGAGAAACCATTTAAAACAGCATTTATTGTAGT
>NW_011965400.1:0-6490 GCF_000949405.1 Vollenhovia emeryi
GTATATACAGGGTGTCTGACATAAGGTGTCCATGACTTCATATTCAGATAGAGGGGGATAAACTGAAAAGAAAAGTTATATACCATTTTGTAAAATTCCCAATAGTTACCGAGTAATTAATTAAAACGTCTGAACGCGTAGGAAACGGCCGGACTCGGTAGGCTGGATCGATCGATGAGCGAGAGGCGGAGCAACACCGCGCCTCGTGATAAGAAAAAAAGTTGTCATGGCGCGCCGCGTGATCAGCGAGCGGCGAGCCTCTGTTGACGATGCGACAATGATTCTCCATTTAACGCCTTTCATGACAATTTCGCATTAGATATTCTTATTCTCTATGTTAGTTCTCCTCCATTACCTATATCCCTCATCTTGCTTAATTACTTACTATATACGATTTTCTTGGATCAATTTACTTAGCCTAATTACCTATCTGTAGCGTCGCAGGGAGGTCTTCCACCGTGTCCTGGTTCGTCCGATCATCACTGTTATCCTGAATACCTTCCTTATAATATTTCCGTAAATTTAAGCGTTTGTATATCCCTATTTGAAGTGTCCCCTCGTCCGGATCGACCAATGCAAACGCGTTTTTCCCCATCGGTCGGGATATTCGGTACGGCCCCTCGAACAAGTGAAAAAACTTTCCTATCACTTTGTCTATTGCACTGCTTGACTCTCAACAGAACCAAATCCCTTGGTTTGAGCTCAATCTTTGTAACTCCTTTCTGTGCTTTTTTCCGAGATTTAAAATTCTTCTTCAAATTTGCCCCCGCCCTCTCTATTAGAATTTCATGTGCGGGCTGTTCGCTTCTTGGATAACGGATAATTTCGGTGACTTTATCGTGTATTGGCTTCCCAAACTGTAACTGATAGGGGGTTATTCCCGTACTCTGATGGACGGTGGAATTCAATATTTTTTCGATTTGCGGTACAAAATAAGCCCACTTGGTGTGCTGATCGGAGCATAGAGTTCTAAATAAACGGCCGAGCTCTCGCATAACCCTCTCCGTGGGATTCGACTGTGGGTGCCTAATCGAGCTATAAAGCACGCGGATTTTTTCTCTTTCTAATCGCGTTTTCCACAATGCGGATGTGAATTGCGTGCCATGATCGGAGAGAATTTGTGCCGGCTTTCCGAACTTCGGAATATAATGGTTCATAATTCTATTAATACATGTAACCACCGTGGCCTTTTTAATCGTATACAAATTAACATATTTAGTAAACGCATCGATGGCAACCAAGATGTGCTGCACCCCCCCTCGGCTCCTAGGAAGAGGGCCATATAAATCTACCGTTATTAATTCGTTTGGTTTAGTCGCCTCAATGAACTGATACTCTCCTTCCATTGCTACATTCAAATATTTTACCCGTTGACACATATCGCAATGCAATATAAAACTTTTTACCTGACTCGACACTTCCCTCCAATAATAAAATTGCTTAAGATACCCTAAGGTCTTATATACCCCTGGATGTCCCAATCGCGTATGTATTTCCTCAATAATCGGCCGTCGCATTTTTACCGGTACTACTATTCTCCACGATTCTCCCCCTTTTTCCTTATGAAACATAACATCCTCAAATTCCAAAAATCCGCTCTTCTCCCCAATTTCGCGGTAAGCCTGTCTATATCGCCCGATCTCCAAATCGGCCTTTTGCCATTCTCCCAGCATCCTAAGATTATGAGCGAAATTGGTATCTCTTTTGGAGAGACCTTGGATTACTGGCAAGGCATCTTCCCTTTCTACCAAAGAAAAACCTTGACATATCGATGCGATTATCACGTTAGACTGATCTCTTTCTCCAAATCTTCCTTCTGGAATTCGGCTAAAGAAATCGGCCACCTTATTGTCTACTCCTTTACAATAAGAAACGGAGAAAGTATACTGCTGCAAGAGTAACATCCAACGAGTCATTCTCATGCTAACGAAATGAGCGGACTGTAAGAAGGTAAGGTTCTTATGATCCGTCAAGATGGTGAAACGATTGCCTATTAAATACGTCCTAAATTTTTCAACCGCGTAAATAATGGCCAGCAATTCCTTTTCCGTGGTAGTATATTTCCCTTCCGCGACCGATAGGCAACGACTAACTATTCCCACTACATTGTGGTCTCCTCCACCATCTATTTGATATAGCACCCCCGCGATTCCCTGATTACTGGCGTCAGTTTGTAAACGGAATGGTACCCCAGGAATGATGTGCTTTAACATAATATATTTACTCAAATCATGTTTGATTTGCACGAAGGCCAATGAATGCTCTTTCGTCCACTCCCATGGTACTTTCTTTCTCAACAGCATTCGCAATCTATCCACCGAATAGCTGTGCCTGACATTAAACTGTCGATAGTAATTGCACATCCCTAAAAATTGTTGCAACTGTTTGACATTTATTGGTTCCTCGAATCTAACTATCTCCTCTAACTTATCCTGTTTGGGCGCAACTCCATCAGACGATATCCGATACCCCAGGAAGGTTACGCTTTTCACAAAAAATTGACATTTGTTTGGATTCAATGTGAAATTATACCGAACTAATTGCTCACATATTCCCCGGAGGATCTTAACATGTTCCTCCCAGGTTTCTGTTCCTATCAGAATATCGTCGATGTAACATGATACATAATCTTCAAACTGGTTTCCTAACGCCATACCCAGGGCCCTCATAAATCCGCTCCCAGCAGTCTTCAACCCAAACGGTACCCTCTTAAACTGGAAGGTTTTTCCCTCAAACAAGAACGCGGTCATGGGTCTCGAATCGCGGTGCAACGGGATTTGCCAATACCCATGGGTCAGAT
Source organism: Vollenhovia emeryi (assembly GCF_000949405.1). NCBI lineage: Eukaryota > Metazoa > Arthropoda > Insecta > Hymenoptera > Formicidae > Vollenhovia > Vollenhovia emeryi. Next base: position 2,801 of record NW_011965400.1, read on the forward strand.
CCAGCTTTGTGAAATATCGAGATTTATAATATTTTTGTATCAATTCATTAATTACTGGAGGGGATTCCCTGTCATCCTCTATTGCATCATTCAGATAACGTGCGTCCAAACATATTCTTACCTCGCCGTTTTCCTTTTCTACTATTCTTAGAGGGTTACAGTATGAGCTTATGCTCCTCTCAATGATGTCGTCGGTTAGCATTTTCCTTATCGCTTCCCTTGCCGCGCCCCTCAATGCGTGTGGAATGGGATAATTGTGTCTTATTTTTGGCCTCTCCTTCTTTAAGGTTAACCTATGCTCGTATCCTTTGGCATGACCCGGTTTATCGGAAAACACGCTTCTAAATTCTCTAAACAATTTCTCGATATCTCTTTTTCTACCGCGATCCGAAAATATCTTCACCCCTTCACCCCTGTTGGAGTCGTCGCAATTTTGCTTCCTCATAGAGGAAGCTTTGTTTTTTCTAACGTGCTGGTAGATTTCTTGTACCTCCCTGGTTTCCGGGTTTACCTCCCTTAATCTATTTCTCTTATTCGTCCGTGTTTTTTCTCTCTCCAGCATTTCGTCTCTACTTTTATTTTCGCGAATTCCTCCCTTACTCCTCTCTAAATCCTCACTAGTTTGATTCTCACTGGGCTTTGTTATACTATCCTTGCTTTCTACTTCTTTGTCTAATTCTTCGACGATACTTCCTTCACTTATATCTGAGTCTCCTTCTACCTCTCTTATTCTTAACACAAAAACCGAGACGGCGTTCTTGATTTTATCGCAAGTCCCTATTTCTTGTTCGTTTCGCTCGAATATTATTTCATCGTCCTTCATTGTTTCGTTATGTATTATTATTTTACCTTGTTTGTAATCAATTACTGCCCGATTTTGCGCCAACCAGTCGTGACCGACTATTAGCTCAGACGTTAATCCCGGTATCACTAAAAAAGAGCTCTCAACAACTACACTACCTATTTCTATTTTGATGAAGACTTGGCGCGTCACGGTAACTGATCGTTTCCCTATCGCGATAGACACTGTTAAGCTACTCACGGGCAATTCTCTAAGCTTAGTCTTTCCCTTTATCTCTTGGTAGAGTTTTTCCGACACCGCCGATAATTGACTTCCAGTATCCACCAACACGGTAGTCTCGTAGTAATTAGCTATCCTGGCCTTTAGATGTGGACACCGGATTACATGGTGATTTGTTTTGTGTGTTCGCGCGTCCGTCTTTTCCTCAATATCATATCCTACATTTTTTTCGAGGTCATTTTTTATTCGATGCGATGCCGGACCCTGTTTCATCGCACCTATCCTTAGTTTAACTGTTCAGACCGTATCCCCACGCTTTCGCCCCCATCTCGTTCTTCCCTTTCAGGCGAGATTCCGCGGTCTCTATCGTCGGGCACGGCGATTGCCCGTATCGTTTTTTCATATCCCCCCCTCGTTTCGTTTGTCCTCCGATTCGTCCCCTCTTCTCCCCCTGTCCGCGATTCTCTCCTCTCATGGCACTGGCCCCCCCGCGCGCCTCGTCGACCGTCATCGCGATTGTACCTATCTTCTTTATAAAATTGATTTCCATTTTCTCGGTAGTCATTTCGCCGGAATTGGTTGCCCCTCGGATATTCCTCATATCTACCTCTCGAAAAGCCTCCCTTGTTATATTCGTCAGACCGTCCTTCACTATAATTATTTTGCTGTCTTAAATCCGGCGTGTTGACATTTCGCATTTTCTGATTCGAGTACTGCGGTCGATGGCCTTCGCGCTCATGCTCGGATCGAAGCCCATCAAGGTTAGCTAATGTTTGGATTATCGCGCTACTGTTGTTCGGATCAACGGTTGCCAATGTTTCTCTAACCCTGAGAGGGTATTGCTGAATAATTTGAAAGTTTATTTCATAGTCCGGTAACTGCGGCACGAAATATCGCGATTTCTTTTTTTGGCTATAGTAATATAATTGCAATAATCCCTCTCCCTCTCTATACCGTTTTTCCAACCACGCGTTTTTAAATTGTACCTTAGCCTGAATTGAATAAAATTCCTTTAGGAAGCTCTCTTTAAATCCTTCATACGTTAGAATTTCGCTGTGCAAATCTTTCCATAATCCGACTCTACCCTCTAACGCTTGCTCTATTATTATTAATTTATTCTCGTCAGTTATATTTTTAAGCCTGAAAAATTTTTCCATCTGTTCGAGGAACTCCACGGGATTAGCGGATATCTCGTCCGCAAACGTTGGCATTTTAATATCTAAGTTATAACGACCTAACTGTCCTAGCATCATTTGTATGTTTTGTCCCTCCACTCTCTGACCTGCATTTTCACTCGTCCCTGCCGATTGCTGATCGTTTATTGCCCGGAGTATCGTTAATTCTGCCCGCGCACGTTCTAGTTCTTCCTGGATCCGGCTTATTTCCTCCCTGCTTCGCTCCATCTCGCTCGCCGCAATTTCTACTAACGGGTCCCTTTCCGTTATAGGCATGTTTTGTCTTTTCTTTTTCTTTCCTACAAAACTGTAACTGTTATACTTTTGCTTCGCCTGCCTTCCCGTCCGTGTTACATATATGTTCCTCCCCTCCTCGGCCATACACTACTATCTCCAATCTCTCATACTCTGCTTTTATTATCCCGGTTCTATTTCTAGACTCTTTCGAATACCACGTTGGGCGCCAATTGTAAGGTAACCCTCTTCTTCACCTCGCTTATGAGGCCTCCGATTCGGGCTGCCTTTGTATTTAAGATCGGAGTTATGGCCCAGAAAGGAACTCAGCGTAATAATCGAACAATATTTTATTTCCCTTCCGCCATGCGGGACAGTGTGGTCGGCTTATACATTCTAAATCTTACTTTGCTAACGGCTAGAGTTCCTTTATGATCTAACCGATCCGCAATTTCGCCTGTCCCCGGTAAAGACAGAAATGCTTCTAGGTTATCGCGATACGATTTATCGCGAAGTCAGGAGATAGAAAGAGAACAAGAACCGTACATGGAACCCGTATTCGTCATAATTATGGGATTCGAAATCGTTAACCCAAAGTCATCGGCGGTATACAAACATCGTTAGCAATATGATCGCTCGCAAGTATTGAATTTACAAGATATATGCTTAGGGGGAAGAGGAAAGTGTTAAATCGGTAACAACTACTCATCTACAAAAGATGTGCTCCCTCGATGGCTCTTTCACCTGCTCCGGAGCCACTTACGGACCACGCGGTGACCTCGGTCTGCTTCCGGATTGCGCCCACGACTCCCAAGAATGATAGGAGGCGACTCGAGTCGACTTATTGAATCGGCCTTCCTGTCTCGGACGTATTCGCAACAGCTCCAGAGACCTCCACGTACCAGAGGTCCTCGTATCGGCTTAATAAGCCTCCACGTGTCCTGACAATATCGTACCCGTTCCGAGCGGCCGTCCTCATCTCTCGTCTTCGCCGTGGCTCCGGAACGAAGAGGCCGAGACCATGCGCGCTATCACCTTCTATGCTCGTGAATCTTTGAGCATGCGCATGATCCGGTCCTCCCCCTACCTCCTGAGTCCCGCTCGTAGGGACCGTGTTCTACACTCTCACAAACTATCTTCTCTACAAAAGTAATGATATCATCAAATGGCGCCAGTAGGGGTATATAGGGCTTTCTAACCCAGGAGCTCCGAGGGGGGAGCGGGGCGCGGGGAGTACTCCTAGGCGAGAGACTGCGGGGA
>NW_011965401.1:0-6495 GCF_000949405.1 Vollenhovia emeryi
ACGAAACCAATTATTAAAGAATGGAGATATTCGAATCGTACCGAATTCACACAACGGTGAGTCCGGAGGCACGAAACGAATAGTTAAAGGATGGTGTCTTAAGGTCAACTCGCGAAAGGAAGAACGAGATTTTTTGATCTAGCGAAGGTCCCTCAGAATAATAATAAAAATTAATTGGGGGAAAGGAGGTCGTCGAGCCGAAACAAAATGAAAATAAAGACAACGTGCAACTTACTACTTATTGCGGTCGTCAGGAGCTGGTGGATTCTCTGCGACGAAGACGGGTGGGTCAGTTTCGCAGGCCGTGGATAATAAGGCGAAACAACTACTGATTGCGGTCGTCAGGAGTAGGTAGATTCTGCGACGAAGGCGGGTGGGTCAGTTCGCAGGCCGTGGATTATAAGGCGAAACCGCGCACAGATTCTACTTGGATAGAATTCGGAAAGAACTGTGTTGACAGAGTCGTGAGCTGCCAAAGAGAGAGCCGATGTACTCGAGAACTGCCAAAAGAGCGGCTGAGGCAGCAGGCTTCGGGTTTATATATGATTTTTCGGGGGTGGGCCTTGGTCGTGGGACGTGGAAGGAGATTTGGATTTTTGGTTTTCCATTGGTGGATAATTGGGAGGTGTCGGGGGGTTGTCCTTCTTATTGGCGACCCGACCATTAAATCGTAATCGCCCTTTGATATTTGTTTATGGGTATCATTTCTTTCAGCGGCTCTCGAAAAATTCTGAATTTACTCTTGGGTCATGTTTTTGGTCGACATAATATTTAGGCAATCTGGATTTGAAATTGCCGTCTGAAAGGGCCTGATCCCATCTGTCTGTTATCTCTTCCCTTTTTATTATTTCGACGGCTATCGACCAGCAAACAATCAGAGCACTAAACTTAAGACTTAGGCTCTATCTCGAGAAACACTTCCCGTGTGAACGTACGTAGTGTTGATGATAAAGACAGTAAATAATCAAATACGTACGCGGTGTGTAATTGTTTATGTTTCGAGTTTCGAAAAGTGAAACTCTAGCAATGGAATTTTTATGGGGAAGGGACTCGTGCGTTGCCTAGTCGATATCCGCTGATTGATAAGATTGTACTTTCCAAGGGAAGAAAAACATGTTTCTTACGGTTTGTTGAAAGAGAGAAATCGTGGAGTCCACAGGACGTAACAATATACTGGCCCCATTATTTTAAAGAATTACATAAAAAAAGATATTTACAAGAATTTTCTTACACTGCATGTGGCCATTCGGCTATTATGTTCTACAGATCTTATGCATATTACGTATGCAGAATCTTTACTGGAACATTTTGTACAGTCATTTGGAATCCTGTATGGGTCACAGCATATATCACAATATTCATGGACTAACTCATTTAGCAGATGATGTAAGAAAATTCGGCACACTGGATACATTCAGCGCTTTTCGATACGAAAATTATTTAAGAAAACTGAAACAATTTCTTAGAAAAGCTGAACGTCCTTTACAACAAATCCACAATCGTTTAACAGAATTGGAAAATTGCTTATCATTTGAGAAAAAACATCAAAAAATCGGTGTACATGAAACACACAATGCGGGTCCAATCTTACCTGGAATAAATAGTCCACAATACTCAAAAGTTTCAAGAGCAGATTTCACCTTGTCTATTCATAATCAAAATAACTGTTGTGGTTTAAACGATGGTACAATTGTCTTTATAGAAAATATTGCCACTATTAGTACTAATAATCTGTGCATTATTAGTCGAAAATTCATCGGTTTGAGTGACTTATATACTGAACCATGTCATTCCTCTTTGTTGGGAATATATAAGTCAGAAGGATATGACAATTTGTCGACCTGGCCTTTAACAGCTATTAAGATGAAATATGTCAAATTTGACCTTTGTAATTCTAACACATTGTTATACTATTGTTGCATAATGTTCGTATATTTGTTCTTTACGTTTCTTAGTATATATAATACATTGTATATATAGTATGTGTATGTGTATGTGTATATCTTTCAGATGTAATATTCGATTTGTAAGATGGCTGTTGCAAGCAATACATTCCATTTGCTAGAATTTGAAGATGGGATGCAAGTAGTACCTGATAATTGGGTACAAAAAGATAAAAACGAATGTTGGTATCCAAATTATAAAACCGATAAAGAAATCACTAAAGCGATAAAAAACGACATATACCTCAAGATGGTTGGTTATCGTAGTCAATTAAACGATTATTTGGTATACAGGGTGTTTCTTGGCTGTTGTGACAACTTTTTACCATAGGAAATGGGTTACCGACCGCAACTGTAGTTAACCGAGTAGTTCATAGATGTCAGCTGCATAGATCGATCTGTGGCGACTTGCAGTTGCCTAACTATACCACGACACAGTCTATGGTCGGTGGTGGCGCTGTCCGAGCGGGACAGAGAAAGTTAGTCGTTACTCGCCTGTATCACGGTCAAGACTGATTACCTTACCGTGTATCTACGATCTCGAATAAAGTCTTATATCTCCAATACTGTGAGTTATTCCCACCGTCGCTATCAGCTATCGGCAAGGAAGTAATTGTGGGCACTTCAGCCGGGCTGTAAATATATCGCAACAAGCCCCCACAATTGGTGACCCCGACGTGATTGCGCATCCGGGCATTTCACGCTCGCATCGGCGGAAAAGGGATCAACGGCGAGGCTCAGGCCATCCCTCGGTTTGGGGATTGACCTGCAGCACTAAGAGGACCTCAACCACGCCCTACCGGCTACGAGGATCCTCGGACTGCCCAAAATTTTTGGCATCACCGACACCCGAGCCAGTCCATTATCGGGCCTACCCGAAACTTCGGGCGAGTTCACTACCCCGAGGGAGGCCATTTTTGGGTGACGCAAGATCGGTCGTTCTCCATGTACGGACTCATATCGGCGGGATCCCGTTCTGCGGCATCTCCGACGAAGCGGCCGAGCCAGGTTAAGGGCGCACCCAGGTCAGTGTACGACTTGTGCCGGTGTAGTCATCCCGGCGGACGCGCTTCCCGCGCAGTCATCCCGGCGAACTTCTTTGTGCCGGCGTAGTCATCCCGGCGGACGCGCATTCCGCGCAGTCATCCCGGCGGACGCGCATTCCGCGCAGTCATCCCGGCGGGCATTGCCGTGCCAGCGTAGTCATCCCGGCGGGCGCGCTTTCCGCGTAGCCATCCCGGCGGACGTTTTCGCGCTTACGCAGCTATCTCTGCGGACGCGCGCCGCGCAGCCATTTCGGCGCACGTGACCAGCGCACGGGACCATACCGTTAGCGCGGGACTATACCGCAGCGCAAGGGGATCAGACTTACGGGTCGTGTTACGCACTCAGCCTTGAGTACGTGCACGACGACGCAGGGCACTGAGGTACACCTAGGCAGCGCAGCCAGCGAGACCGCCGTCCGTCGGAACGCGCGTCAGCGCCTCTAACCTCCTCTCGCCGACATCTCGGGTTCGTGCGGCACCTCCTTCGAGGGACGACACCCCTTCAAGAACTGCGCGACCGTCGAGGCATATGCTTTGCCTCGTCCTGGTATTTCTCCTCAGTTTCTTTTCTTTCCTCTCATTTTGTCTCGGTTCGCGATACGCGTCGCGTGGTTTAATTATGCCAGACGAAGACGCGCGCGTAGAAGCGTACCGGGTGCCGAAGATTCCGCCCTTCTGGCGACGGTCCCCGGAAGCGTGGTTCGTTCAGATCGAAGCATCGTTCCGCGCAGCGGGTATCACTGTAGATCGTACGAAAGCCGATTGCCTGCTTACCGGCATCGACGAGGAAACAATCGCTCATGTGTTAGATTTAGTGACCGCGGAACCCCCACCGGTCAATCTGCACGCACAGCTCAAAGATCGGATACTCGCGACGTTCGTGGTTTCACCGGAAGCCCGTTTACGTCAACTTCTTAAAGGTCAGGTTTTGGGGGATCAGAGACCCTCTCACCTGCTGAATAAAATGAAACAACTCAATGGCGGTCAGTGCAGTGATACCGTTTTGAGATCTCTTTTCATAGAACTTTTGCCCGATGCACATAAAGCCATCGTGATCGCGGCTGAGAATCCGGACTTACAAAAGTTGGCCGAAATGGCGGATAAGCTAGCTGACATGAACGGTCCTAGCACCGCCGTCGCAGTCGTAGCACCGGCGAAAGAATCTAGAAAATCCCGCTCTAAAGCTCCTCCGAGGGTCGACGAGCGATTTGATAAATTAACCAAGCAAATCCAATCTCTGAGCACATCGGTCGCGAAATTGCGTCGTGACCGTTCCACATCCCGTACGCGTAATAAGACTAAGCGTGGTGATGAAGCAGATAAGTCTGATGATAAGACAGGCTACTGTTACATTCACCGTAAATACGGGAAGAAAGCCACGTCCTGCCGCAAGCCTTGCTCGTGGAAAAATGACGCGGCGGAAAACTAAACCGCTCTCCCCGCGAAGAGACGGTCGGGGATTTGGGGCATAAACAAAGCCGTCTGCATGTTTTCGATCGGACTACCGGTCAACGGTTTTTGGTTGATACGGGCGCGGAGATATCAATACTCCCAGCGTACTTGCGCGATAAAAATACGCCTTCTGAACTGAAACTCTTCACAGCAAATAACACTGTAATTGATACGTTCGGCGAGCGTCTTCTTACTCTAGATCTAGGCTTGCGGCGTCCTATCGTGTGGAATTTTCGCGTAGCGAACGTGCCCTTTGCGATCCTCGGTGCAGACGTGTTGACCCACTATAAGCTAATTGTCAACCTGCACAAGCGTCGTCTGGTCGACAGCGTTACCTCGTTGTCGTCGGCCGGACAGTTACTGGCTGTACCAGAAATTAAAATATCCTTGGTCAGTCACGATAATAAATTTGCGGACATACTTTCGGGATTCCCTGAGGTCTCCGGGCGCGGTCAGGCGCTTTCGCCTGCCGCATGTGCTGTCGAACACCATATCGCGACTAGTGGTTCTCCCGTCGCTGAACGACCACGCCGGTTACCCCCCGATAAGTTAAAGGCAGCGAAGGCTGAAATTAAAAGGCTGACTGAGTTAGGCATTTGTAGGCCGTCCAGCAGTCCTTGGGCTAGTCCAATCCACCTTGTCCGTAAGGGTAACGGTGACTGGCGGCTTTGCGGCGACTATCGTCGTTTGAATGCCGTCACAATCCCGGATAAGTATCCGATACCGTACCTTCACGATTTTACCTCTAATCTACTGGGTAGATCGATTTTCTCTTCCCTTGATCTTTTCAAGGCGTACCACCAGATTCCAATGGCCTAAGGCCGATATACCGAAGACGGCTGTTATAACGCCGTTCGGGCTTTTCGAGTTCGTCTCCATGACATTCGGCCTGCGGAATGCCGCTCAGACCTTTCAGCGGTACATCCACCATGCCCTACGGGATCTCGATTTCGCATTCGCTTATATAGATGATATTCTTATAGCGTCCTCTTCTATGGAGGAGCACAGGAAGCATGTAAGCATGGTGTTGCAAAAACTCAAGGAATACGGGTTAGTTATCAACCTTTCCAAATGTGTCTTCGGGGTAGAGGAATTAACCTTCCTCGGGCATCGCGTAAATAAATTCGGTCTGAAACCCTCCCCGGAAAAAGTGGCTGCCATACGGGATCTCCCGAAGCCAAAGACCGTAGCGGAACTACGTCGTTTTTTGGGCGCGTTAAATTTTTATAGGCGCAGCCTTCGACATGCCGCTCGCGTACAAGCCCCCTACACACATATTTAACCGACTCGCGTAAAAATGATAAACGCGAAATAAACTGGACTCTCGAGGCCGAAACCGCCAAAGCCGACCTTGCTAATGCCGCGTTATTAGCACACCCGTCCAATTCGGCCGACACTCGTGTCGTGTCGGATGCTTCGGATTTTTCCATGGGTGGGGCCCTTGAGCAATATACCTCCGATGGTTGGAGACCATTAGCTTTTTTCTCTAGAAAGTTTACTCCGGCGCAGAGGAACTATAGCGCGTACGACCGCGAATTGACCGCGATTTATGAATCAATAAAGTTTTTTAGACACTTCCTTGAAGGTCGTAACTTTAAGGTCATGACGGACCATAAACCTTTGGTTTACGCTTTTCAGCAACGGTCGGATAAAGCCTCTCCTAGGCAACTACGTCAGCTCTCGTACATAGCGCAGTTCACCACCGCGTTCGAATATCTCGCAGGTTCCGAGAACGTGGTGGCTGACAATTTATCTCGGGTCGAGGCTCTTCGCCTCCCGGTCGAATTTGAATTAGTCGACCTCGCCGCTAGGCAAAAAGAGGATGAAGAATTAAAACATTTGTTAGTCTCAAACTCGTCCTCGCTTAAATTAAAAAAATTCATTTGGGGTTCTTCCAACTCAGAGCTATACTGCGAATTGTCAGGGGAATCAATCAGGCCCTACATTCCGGCATCTCTTAGAAGACAGGTTTTCGACTTGTTTCATAACCCCGCGCACCCGAACGCTAAAGTAACGGACCGTGTCATCCGACAGCGGTATATCTGGCCGAACCT
>NW_011965402.1:0-6496 GCF_000949405.1 Vollenhovia emeryi
AGACACGGCGCAAGTGGACACCGCTCATATGCACACGGTGAAAGTTGCACACCGAAAAGTTGGACACGGCACAAGTGAACACCGCTCATTTGCACACGGTAAAAGTTGCACACGGAAAAGTTGGACACGGCCAACATTATGGTGTGAAACTTTTCTGTGTCCAAAATTTCTGTGTCCAAATGAACCGTGTGCAATATTCCGTGTCTATTTGCACCGTGTCCATTTGCACAGTGTCCACTTGTACTGTGTCCAAGTGAGCCACTCCCGATGTCTACACGCGAACGGAGGATAGCTATGTGGCGATTAAAACAAAGATTTCGTCATTACTACCTCGGCAGATAAACGGCAAGATTCGGTCGCAATCACTGCGCCGATTATGCGACAGATCCAATTACCCAAAATAAGCCTGCCTACCTTTTCGGGAGGTCAATTGGAATGGGAAGGCTTCCGAGACTTGTTTCGTTCACTAGTGGGCGACGTGACGGACTTACCACCCGTTCAAAAGCTGCAATACTTGAAAGCCAGCCTAACCGGTGAGGCGGCGGCAATCGTGGCCAGTGTGGAACTCAATGATAAGGGTTACGAGTTGGCGTGGACAGAATTAACCTCACGCTATAATAATAAACGAGTATTGCTCTCGACCCATATGCGTGCGTTTTTGAACAGTGCCGCGATAGCAAAACCTTGCTCTACGGAGATCAAACGCTTGATCAGTGACGCGCTTCGGGCACGCCGCGCGTTCGCATCTCTCGAGCGACCGACGGACGACGACTGGTTCGTCCACATCACGGTAGAAAAATTGGATTCGTCCACGCGCCTCCTATGGGAGGCCTCTCTGCAGACCAGTGATGAGTTCCCGACCTTTAGAGAGCTGCAGGACTTCCTGCACACTCGCATCCGCGCCCTGGACGCGGCCACCCCCAAGCCGTTGCCTGTGTCGGCCGTGGGCTCGAAGACTCCAGATCGCAAAGGCAAGGTAAACGCGCTTGCGACCTCCGCCTCAGAAGAGCGGAAGGCATCCAAGCGCTGCTCGCTGTGTCAAGGTAACCACGCTTTCAATTATTGTCCGCGCTTCGAGGCTCTTTCGGTGCCCCAACGACGGGAGCACGTGAAGAAACAGGGAGCTTGCTTCAACTGCCTCAGGTTGAAGCACGGTGCGTCGAACTGTCCCTCCGGCTCGCGCTGCTTGCGTTGCCAAGGGAAGCATCATACTATGCTTCATAACTCTGATGAATCCTCTCCCGCTAGCACAGATACCAGCGAGGGCGTCACGACCACGGAGTCCCAGGCCAAGCCGAAGGACGCCCCGTCCACATCGGCGATACAGTCAAACGTAGCAGCCTTGACGGCGACCTCGAGGCGGCAGATACTACTGTCTACCGCCCTGGCGACGTGTCCCAGCGCCGATGGGAAGTCAGTGGTCATCCGCGCGCTTCTCGACTCGGGATCCGAGGCGACATTTGTAAGCGAGCGCGTGGCTCAGGCGCTGAGACTGCCAAGACGGCGCGTCCGTATCCCTCTCTCGGGAATACAGGTAGCGTCCTCGGGTGTGGTCTACCACTCGGTGGCCCTCACGCTGGGCTCGCCTCGAGATGCAGAACTGCAGGTCAGATTGCCTGCAGCCCTAGTACTGCCAAAACTGACTTCGACGCTGCCGTCGCGCAGAATGACGCGGGGTGACTGGCCTCACTTGGACGGGTTGGCTCTTGCCGATCCTCGATTTGATCAGCCCGCTGGGGTGGACGCGATCCTCGGAGCAGACGCTTATGGGATCCTCCTAAGAGAAGGACTGAAGATGGGACCGGCGGGCGCCCCCTGCGCACAGGCGACCGCACTGGGTTGGGTGCTCATGGGCCAAGCGTCAAAACCCGAACCGACGACCGCGGACCAGAGTGTCTCCGCGTTACACGTTGCGACGGCAGACGTGGATCTAAATCGAGCCTTACAGCGGTTCTGGGCGCTGGAGGAGTTGGAGACCGCTCCGATTCCGACGCCAGAGGACGACTACTGCGAGTCGCTTTTTGCGACCACGCACACTCGCGATACGCGTGGGCGTTACACCCTACGCCTGCCTCATCGCCGGGATCCACCACTGAAATTAGGCAACAATCGCCGCGAAGCGCTCAACATATTCGTCCGATCTGAAAGCAGATTAAGGCGTAACCCGTGCATTCGAAGGATGTATACGGACTTTATGGACGAATACAAAACACTGGGCCACATGGAACTCATTCCGGCTACGGAACAGCATCGCGAAGATGCGTACTACTTGCCGCATCACGCGGTCTTCAAGACCACGGACGAAGAGACTAAGATACGCGTGGTATTTAACGCTTCGCATCGCACGCATACCGGAGTTTCTCTCAATGACCCGCTCTCGCAGGGCCCAAACTGCAGTCGGAGCTCTGGCTGATATTGTCGCGCTGGCGTCTCTATCGCTACGCCTTCACGTCCGATATCGTTAAGATGTTCAGACAGATCCGTGTGCACCCAGAGGACGTCGACCTTCAGCGCATCCTGTGGCGCTCCGATCCCACGGCTGAAGTGCAGGATTTCCGTCTGACGACCGTGGTCTACGGAACATCCTCGGCTCCCTATATGGCATTACGCACGCTCAAGCAACTTGCGGATGATGAACGGGCCGCCTATCCTCTTGGGGCCAACGCGATTGACTCACAATCTTATGTAGATGACATTCTTGCAGGTGGCCACACTCTGGAAGATGCGATGGAGGTTCAGCGTCAGCTGGTGGCGCTCCTCGCAGCGGGGGGGTTCCAGCTGAGCAAGTGGGCGGCGAACGCTCCGGAACTGTGTCCGGATGGCCAGGCGAGCGAGAAGCTGTTTCACGCTCGTGAAGGAGTGAGCACTCTAGGCGTACTGTGGAGCCCATCCGCTGACTGCCTTTCGCTGCGTGTTGCCCCCCGTTGAGTTCTAACGCATCCACTAAAAGGACAGTTCTTTCTGTCGTCGCGCGACTCTTTGATCTCCTCGGTTGGGCCGCACCAGTTCTCGTCTACGGGAAGATCTTCATCCAAGATCTATGGGTGCACGGCCTCTCGTGGGATCAGCCTCTTCCGACGGAGCTGCAAACTAGGTGGACGAAGTTCGCGGACTCACTACCGCGATTAAACAAACTGCATACGCCTCGCTCGGTTAACTATTACGGGAAGGGGACCGCCGTCGAGGTTCATGGGTTCTCGGACGCGTCTAGTCGCGCTTACGCGGCTGCCGTGTACTTACGTACGATGGATGATGACGGCAACATCCAAGTCTCCCTATTGGTGGCGAAAACTAAAGTCGCTCCGGTCAAATCGGTCACAATTCCGAGGTTGGAGCTATGTGGTGCGCTGCTGTTAGCCCGCTTATTGCATCGCACGATCAAAGGCCTCGGCCTCGATGATGCGCCCGTATACGCCTGGACTGATGCTGCGGTGGCTCTATGCTGGATCCGAGCCCACCCCTCCCGGTGGGCGACTTTCGTCTCGAACAGGGTGGCTGAAGTACAAGGGTTGGTGCCCCCGCATCGATGGCGGTACGTGCCTACCGCCGACAACCCGGCCGACGCCGCGACTCGCGGCATAGGCCCGGACGATCTGATGACGCTTAAACTTTGGTGGTCTAGACTGCCCTGGCTGGGTTACAAGGACTACCCGGAACCCACTCAACCCCCGCCCGGGGCCACGAATCATGAGGAGGAGTTGCGCGTAACGGCGACTCACCTTGCGCGAGCGATGGAGGGAAATGATGTGCTGTGTCGCTTCTCCACAATGCAACGCCTACTACGTGTAACCGCGCTCTGCGCGCGGTTCTTGAATAACGCGCGGCGTACTCAGAATCGACTTCTGGGATATATAACGAGCGCCGAACTGAATTCAACCCGTACCCGCTGGGTTCGCATTGCGCAGCGCCAGGACTTTGCGGAGGAGATCACGCGGCTTGAAAGGAAACAACCCCTTATGGCCCGGTCTACCCTCAGGCCGCTAAGGCCATTCCTGGACGACGAAGGACTGCTGGTGGACGACTTCAGCGCTCCTCGCTGCCTTTCAACGAGAAGCACCCGCTGATTCTCAGCAAAACCAACCACTTATCCTTGTTCTTCGTGCGGGAAGCTCACGCCCTGTCGCTTCACGGAGGGCCCCAACTCACACGAAGCCTTTTGCTGAGACGGGTGTGGATCTTGAGAGCCAATTCATTGGTCAGATCGGTAATTCACGCGTGCGTACGCTGTGCGCGCTTCCGAGGCGTCGCCGCGGAGCAGCAGATGGGACAGCTCCCTGCGGAAAGAATCCAAGCCATGCGGCCTTTCCGGATGTCCGGGGTCGACTACGCGGGTCCTATACAGATGTGCGCCTCGATGGGTCGAGGTCACAAGACCATCAAAGGCTACATCTGTTTCTTTGTTTGTTTAGCGTCCAAAGCGGTCCACTTGGAACCGGTCTCCGGTCTTACCTCTGTCTCCTTTTTAGCCGCCTTCCGGAGGTTTACCTCGCGGCGGGGTCACTGCCAACAACTGATAAGCGACAACGGCACCAACTTTCGGGGCGCTGCCAAGGAGCTGGCCTCCATGTTCCGGGCTGCTTCCGACTTCTACAAGGAAAGTGTGACGTCCCTCGCCAACGGCGGCACGACCTGGTCCTTCATACCACCAGGAGCCCCGCACTTCGGCGGCCTATAGGAGGCCGGCGTGAAATCGGCGAAGTACCACCTCCGGCAGGTCATCGGCGACCACCCACTCTCCTATGAGGAGCTAGCGACCGTGTTAACGCAAGTTGAGGCTTGTCTCAACTCGCGTCCGTTGTACGCCCTTAGCAATGATCCCTCCGATCTAAGCGTCCTGACGCCAGGGCATCTGTTGATAGGCGAACCCCTCGTGAATGTCGCGGAATACCCCGCGCAAGACGACAACCTACGTCGTTTAAGAAATCGCTGGGCACTGACCTCTGCCATGCGCGATCACTTTTGGAAGAGATGGTCGACCGAGTACCTTCACCATTTACAGCAGCTGAGGAAATGGATGAAGCCGGCGTCGAACCTCTCGGTGGACGATCTGGTATTAATTAAGAGCGAGCTCCAACCCCCCGCCAAATGGGCTCTCGCCCGAGTTACCGCGTTGCACCCGGGACCGGATGGCCTCGTCCGTGTCGTCTCATTGAAGACAGCGAACTCCATTCTAAAGCGACCGGTCACGAAACTGTGTCCGTTACCTCTTGAACCGACGCCTGTCGCCTGAGGACTCATGTCTAAGTTAGTTTAAGACTACGCCGCCTGCGTCTCGTAATTATTAAGGATTCGTAATGATGCGTATTTCATTTGCAGCTCGTAGTTATCTAAGTGCCTTCTCAACGGCACTCCGCGTAAGCCGCATGTACTCACCTACACGGGTCAACCCGGCCGTCACCTAATGGCGGGCGGCGCCCCCCCTTTGACCGATTGCTTCGTCCGCTGGACGAGGCGGGCGGTAATGTTGCGGCGGAAACCGCAAATCAATCATTTTCGACTGCCCGTACGCTCTCCGCGGTGGCTTACACTGTAAAAAAAGTGTAAAATTACACAAATAATAAATGTAACAATTACATAATTAATAACGGAAATGTGTAAATTCGTGTACTTTTACAAAAAAGTTTTTTACTCTTGTAGTGTAAATAAGCATTTATATGTGACGAAAAATTACAAGATTAAAAATAAAATTTGTAGACTTTGTGTAAATGCACAATTTTTTTGTAATATTACATATTATATGGTAATATTACATAGTATAAGATAATTTTACACACCATAGCTGCATTTTTACGTAAGTATGTATTGCACAAATAAAAAATAATTGTAAATTTACAATCATATGTAACTTATTTAAATTTATGTACGTTATAGCATACATTTCTAATTAAAAATTCTTGGTTAGCACAGCGCTCGCGAAATTTAGCTTTGCAATGTGATTCATTGCGCTACAGATCGTTAGCACTATCGTAAAGCAACGTGAGGAAAAATATTTCTCGCGGGTAATAACCCGCACTACTTCGCGAGGCGTGCGTAACGCACTGCGCTGCGTCGCGACGGTCGCGACGGTCGCGACACGTTCGCGTCTGATGACAACTGTTTTCCGCAGGACACCGCTAATCGGCAATCGACAAGAGACAAGATCGTGTATTCCTGCGCGTCAAGAATAACTGATCTCGGTCGACGAAGGATCGAGAATCTACTCGCGTGACGGAGTCGCTATCGTTCTCGTCCTCAGAACGATGAACTAATCAAAGGTGATAATCCGCGGTGCAACAATTAGTGTCGTTCGTTTGCCATAAATCAGGACGGCGAGTTATTCAGCCGGCCGGCGAGTATATCTTAACCTCGCCATATTGCCGTTGCGGACTCGTGCGGCATCGCCACTTCGATACGCTTCTTGTCGTGACTCGTGTTGTCGGGGTATTGTTGTGCGCGAATGCAGTCCGTTTACCGTATCTCTCCTGTGCGTGAATACCGAAATTCGAAAGACGAAATC
>NW_011965403.1:0-6499 GCF_000949405.1 Vollenhovia emeryi
CATTGTGTCCAATAGCACTGTGTGCAATTGCATCGTGCCCAATTGTACTGTGCGCAATTGAAGGCTTCTCGTCCCAGCGGCCCCCGGAGAGGTCTTCCGGGAAGTGGGCCCCGCCTCGGAAACGTCCGAGCGGCCCCACCCCCCGTCTATCTTCCCGCCCCCCCGGCGACCCGCGCCACGCACGGTTACGCCACCGGGGTCGGGCCCTCCACTGCCGGCGCGACCGGACCACGTCCGGCCCCGACCGTGGAGCTCCGGGGACGGAGGTCCCCGCGCCCCCCCCCCAAGCCGGAACACCGGCATTCGGGAGAAGCGCAGAGACCTTCCCATTCCCCAGCCAGGCCCTCCCGCCCGCCGGAGCACCGACGTGCAATGGCGTTCAGGCCCAACCAGGGAGATGGGGCGGAGGTGGGATGGCGATAACGTGCCACCCCCCCCCCCCTCCGTCCGGGTCCCTCCACGCCGCCCCGCCGGAACACCGGCTTAATGGGACGACGGGAGGAAAACTACCCGGACCGGTGAGGGGAGCAAGCTCCCCCCTATCGGCCCCGGCGGCCGGAGGTTTGAAGTCGGGGTACCTCATCCCCTACCAGCGATCTGCGGGCTCGTCCGCCACACGTGTGGCGAACGAGTCCCCCTTAACGGAGTCGCTGGACCCCGTCCGCCCTTAAAAGGGCAGAGACGGCACTCCGGCAGCGAGCACCCCAGGCCGGGAGGCCGCCGACGCTAAAACGCGCCGACAGCCGCCCACCCAGAGCGCACGCCCCCCGGAGTCCCGCCCGGGCTGCCGGACCCTAACTCGGAAAACGTCCGAGCGGCCCCGACAGCCCCCCGCCCACGGCCCTGGACCCCGACCTGGGAAACGTCCCAGCGGCTCCAAGGGCCCCAGGCTGCCGAGCCCTGCCTCGGAATACGTCCGAGCGGCCGCGTCAGCCCGTTTACTCGGGCGGGACGGATTCCCGGCCCCCCAACATGAGGAGGCCGAAAAATCCGCCCCCCCGTCCTCCCCGGGCTCCCCCGGGAAAAATTCCCGTGGGGCCCGACAAAAGGGGTCTCCCCACGACCCCCGGCGCCCATAAGAGCAGTTGCCCGCGGGACACCGGAGGTCGTCCCCGAAACCATTGAAAATAGTCCCAGGGACCCTCTGTGGGTCCACGGTGCCCTTCCGGACAAGTGTCCATGGGACACCGCTTCCCCACCCTCCCCGACCGATATTCGGCCTGGCCATACACACTGGCCAAGTGGGCTCTTAGTCGGCGAGCCCTCCGGAAACCCCCGGAGTGCCTGCCTTAAGCCCCCTCACCACGACAAGGTGGCCCACACGAGGGGGAGGTATTAATACACCTAGACACCGAAAACTACGGAGCGCACTGCCTGGACGTCGTCATCGGCGACCTGGGATACGTGGACATCGAGTTCAAGGTATTAATACACCTAGACACCGAAAACTGCGGTATTAATACACCTAGACTTATTCAAACTTGGCGCGAAACGCTACGTGAGATACGCGACAACAACGCCAATGCCACATTGCGGCAGAAAAGTGAAAAGGATGCTGGCCTGGTTGACCACGACCACGATGACGACGTAGAAAAATACACGTGAAAATTCAGACTCGTGGACTTTGCAATATCTCTACTCATGGGGCACGTAGGAGAAAAGTAAAAATACTTTTATTATGCAAATCGTACCCAAGCTATCGATTAAGCGCAGTCTCAACTTCGTCGGAACAGCCTTTGTTGAGATCCGAAATTCTGAGGGCCCGTCAACTCGTGTACTCGCGTAAACTTACACGGTCGGTCTCGCGCGCGCGGTACTAGCTGCGCTTACACTTGGCGCGAGACACTACCGTGTCTCGTGATAACACCAAGCATATATAGTTTTCTTACTGAGGACGTCTTTGTGCTATTTGGGATACATCGTTGTTATGTGAAATATATCACCAATCACCATGACAACCAAATGGCATTTTGCATAAATATTTATCTCGCTTACAAGATCCATAATTACACATTGAGCATCTATGTCAAAGGGTTGAATGCAAAAGTATTTTCTGTAACCTGTGAATCGTTTGACTTGAGTATATTTAAAGTCTTGATCAGACAACAAAGGTTTTTTTTGCACAATAACCTCTTGCACTAGAATTAATACTTTTGTATGAGACACATGTATAATCTTTTTTATGACGGTGATCATTTTATATCGAGTTAAAATAAATGAATCGTTATGTTTCTTATTAATTGCATAATTTTCAGAACAGTATCTTATGCCATTATATAACATTCTTTTAAACGATGTACAATCTTTTAAATCAAAATTGTATTCTTGAATGCGAGTACATTCCTCGGGTGAAAATGTACATTTCTCTTTTTTACCTAAAAGAATTACGCCTTCGCATCTAATAAAATGTTGCAACTTATTTTGTAGAACGTTTTCACAAAATGTGAGTATTGATTTTGTTGATGTTAATTCATTGCACAAAATTGAAAAATCATTAAATATTATATAAAAAATTTGCGAGCTATTTGCTTTACAATTTTATTTGGACTTTGCAACAACTGCAACAAGTGACGATTCTGTCCTTCATAAACAAAAGCATTATGAGTCCAAAGGGGACCCCAGTTAAAAACACCTTGTGCAATGTGAATTAGAAGGTGCACATTTAATACCATTGATGTAACACCAAAATACATATTTGTTAAATAAAAAAATGTATCTTAAAAATACCTTGTGCGCCTGTACAACATTCTCTTTTGTAATAGACTTTTGCAGAATATTTGTAGCTTTTGATAGCATAGCTAGATGCTTTAAATATTTTTTCTTTAATAAGCCTTTCAAACAAGGTACACAATAAAAAATTAACCAAGATCTCCATTCAGACGCTTTCCAAATACTAATTTGTGAAAGAGAACGAACAGATCGAGTAATAGATGTCAAAGCACATATGTTGGTTAAACGTTCATCAATGGCACATATTATATGCTGCCTAGCTACTTCATCATTGTCTCCTGTTTTCCAAAACTTTTTACGACTGCTGTCAAGAAGCAATTCTGTGTGCAATCGAATAACACCCAAAAGTATACAATGCATATAATCTGTTACAAAACCATTAATCAAATTAAAGTAATGCAGTTGTAACAACGCTGTTGGTCCCTTCACGCCTTTTACATATTTCTTCCTAATATCACGTTCATTTTGTTTTTCAAATGTTTTTTCGATGACTTTTCTAGTAGATTCTGTTGTTCGTTCAGGTATTTTTTGTATACATATAGGGAATCACTGTCCTTTTATTGTGTGTTCAGCTTTTTGATAACAAAATGTACATGCATAGTAAGAATTAATGCCAGACATATTTAATATCTGAAATCGAGCAACAGAATCAACAACAGCGCACAAAGGAATTGCTTTGCTTACCACATCTATCCCATTGTGATTCCAATGAAAGCCGTCAAGGGACAACTTGTTAGCTTGTTCAACAAAAGGTTGTAAAAATACATTTTGATTTGGGTCTTTCTTCCCAATATACAATCCGGCAAGTAACACGTGTTTACTCCTTTCCTTTGGCGGCAATTCATTTATCGCAATATAAATAGGCCATATTGTTTTTCCAGAAGATTTACCCATAGGACCGCCATCATTATTAAATGAGTATGAAAAATTATATTTATGTGAAAGAACATTGCCATTATCAAAGTATTTTCTATATTCTGCTCCGTCATAGATATCTTCTAAAGCAGTATCATTAATTTTTGAACGATTAAATCTATAAGTCAGAAGAGAATCAACAATAGTAGTATTCTTAAAAAGTGTCTTAAACTGAGATTCCAAATTTGTGGATAAAAAATAATTTGAGGAGGAAACAGTGATAAAACATGCCCACAGTTGCAATTAACAGATTTTGATAAATTATTCATATTTCCAAAATATTTTTCACATTCGGGACAAAAATATGATATATTTCAAGTAACTATCTGATTGATCTATGTCAGTGCTCGGAATTAGTTGCCCTTTTCGGCCAGATTCCGTAGGCAACACCTCCTGTTCCCCCACTACGCTGAATATCGATCGAAGGCTCGACGGCCGAGCCGCCGTTCGCACGTGAGACGCTGTTTCTCAGGAGCGACTCTATATGAAAACTGTGTTAGAATCGTATCTTCCGCCAATTCGTTATTTAAAAAAATTTTTTAATAATTTTTATTTTTAAATTTAATTAAATATTAAATGTCATATTATTAATATATTATATATGTATGACATGTTATAATATATGTATGATAATTATGATAATTTTAACAATAGCTTTCCACATCACCCGTGAGGTACTATTGTTGATGCGTTTTTTTTAACGTGGTTTCCCCAGTAGGCCTATTCCACTGAAAGATGAATAACAAACATAATATGTAGCTTGGCAGGAAAAAAATATCGTAAGTTTATCACATAAATAAACGAATAAGATATACAGGGTGGTCCAGTGATGAGTAGCTTAACTTCAGGGGCGTATTCCTTGGACAATTCTAAGACGAAACATCCATTTGAGTTTTTGTCGAAAATCGCTTCCCTGAGAAATGGCAGCCGTTTGAAAAAATTTTGTTTGGGTTTCGAGCGGGAGTCATGTAAATTAGCGTAACTTTGGAAATACTCGTCGGTTCGTTCGCACGGTTAGCGCAGGCGCGGTTCGGCGGTCGCGGCGCGTGTCGTGGCTGCCGGTGACAGCTCGCGGCGTGTGTGCATGGAACGGGAGGTTAGGTCGGTGTGTTATCGGTGCCGCTCAGTTCGCGGATTATTTCATCGGTTAGTGCTCATCACGCATCTAGCCGTGGTGGAGTCAGCACTCAACTCGTGCTTCGGACGAGAGGAAGCGGTCGCTCAATACGCGGCCTAGGGTAGGCACTCAGCTCGTGCCGTGCTAGGTTAGGTGATTCCGCTCAGTGCGCGGTTCGGGGTTACCGGGTCCGGCTCAGTACGCCTTCTCCGGGGAGACGACCTGCTCAGTTCGCTGGTCGGAGGATTCTGATTCTCCCGGTTCGCTCGGGCTCTTTTATACCCTCAGTTCGTGGGCGCGGGGGTTAGAAACGAGACAGGGGAAGAGCGCAGGGTGGGGAGCAACGTTGCTCTTTGTTGTCGCGTTACACCTCCCCCCTGGCAGATCCCGACATCGTAACAAACACTATGATTTATTTGTACAAAAAAAACCTTCTTTAGGTTCGCTCGCGGAGCTGTACTTCCCCGTAGGCGCTTTATGATGATGGTGCGCCCGGCAACGTGGTGACGGTACCGCTGTCCCGGACGGATGCGCTGCCATGGTACGCCGCTGAGGAGTCCGCTGAATTCGTCTCCGTGGTTGCCGGTGAAGTAGCCGTAGCCGGGAGGCGGGCCTGGCGTCGGGTTCGTCCCGGGTACCGGTTCCGGTGTCGTAGCGGGTGTTGGTGGAGGCGTCGGTAACCCCGGCGTCGTCCCCACGGTTGTTGTTGTGGGCGGCTCGGCGGTGGGCATCGGCTCGTCCTCCAGGTCGGACAGTGAGCCAAAGAGTGCATCGAGTTCCGAGGCGAGGGCGGCTGTTGTCTGGGCGGCCGTTCGGTATAACTGCTCCTGCCTGGAGACGGTCGTCCTCGCTCTCACGACCGCGGGTGCCCGTCCTCGCTGCTCGACGCTTACCGAGGCGCGGGCCGTCCGTGGTCTCGCTTCGGCGGGCGGCACGTAGCGTGGAGCCTGCGGCGTCAGTCTCGGTATTGGCGGGTGTCCTGGAGCTCTCCTCCTGGGAGCCATCTTCTCGAGCCGTGCGCGTAGCTTGCCCATGCTGTAGCTTTCTTTTTGGTGATCGGTGCGAGTGCTCCCTTATATACCCGGTTCCGTTTGTTTTTGTGTGACGTTACACACCCTTGAGATCCTTCACGTGGGCCGTCCCCACCAGCCGGTTGTTGTGATCCCGTAGTCGGTATATGACCGGTGAGATTGCGCGGTCAACGGTATACGGTCCGGAGTATTTTGGTGCTAATTTGCCCGCGAAGTGTTCGCCTGCTTTCGACAGCGGGTGTTCTCGGCGCATGACCTGATCTCCGGGAGCGGGGCGCCATTCCCGCCGGTGGAGGTTGAAGTAATGTTCCTGGCGGTATGTGGCGTCCCTTTGTCGTGCGGTGGCGGTCGCGGCTTCCTCTGTCATCCTGTCGAGTTGTTGGACGCGTCTCGTGGTATCCGTTTCGTTAGTGTCGTCTGCTAGTGGTGGCTGGCATTGTGCGTGCATCGTTCCCGGGGCAGTGAGCTCGCGTCCGTAGGTCAGTCTGGCCGGGGTAAACCCGGTGCTTTCCTGTACTGCGGTGTTCATTGCGAAGACCAGTTCCGGGAGTTTCTGGTCCCATCGTCGGTGGTCCCTCTCTATACTTTGGGCGATCATTGTTTTTAGCGTCCGGTTTGCACGTTCCACCGGGTTGCATTGTGGCGAGTACGGTGGTGTCTTTCGGTGCTGTATGCCGGCCCGTTCGAGTAGTCCGCGGAATTCCCT
>NW_011965404.1:0-6501 GCF_000949405.1 Vollenhovia emeryi
ACTTCTCCTTTCCTCCTTTCTCTCTCCTCTGACTCCCTCCTCTCTCTCTCTCTCTCTCTCTCTCGTTCATTGTCTCCGCTTCCTCTTCCTCCCTCTCTCCCTTTCTCCTGTCTCCGCTTCTCTCCTCTCTCCTTTACCCTTCTTTTCGGTCCTGTCGCCTCCTCTCTCCTTCTCACTCTCCGTTGCGCCTTTCCTCCCTATCCATCTCCTTCCCTTTGCCGCCTCTGCTACTTCCTTGTTTCTTCTCTCCTCCACTCTGTCCTTCTCTCTCCCACTTCCGCTCTTCCCGCGCCGCTTCTCCTTCCTCTCTATCTATCTCCTTCCCTCTGCCGCCTCTGCTACTTCCTTGTTTCCTCTCTCCTCCACTCTGTCCTCTCTCCCCCTTCCGCTCTTCCCCGTCCGCTGCCCTCGTTTCTCCTTCCGCCTTCCACTCCTTCCTGTATTACCGAAATAGAACCAGCTTAGTTTCCTCCTGCGTTTCCGTCGGTCTTCTAGCCTTAACCTCTCAGGAAAGAGAGGTTTCCTGACACCTCTCCCTTCTTCCTTTCTTACCTCCTCTCTCCGTCTCTCTCACCTCTCCCTCGCTCTTCTCCTCTCCTACTTACTCCCTTCTGTCTTCCTCTCTTCCACCCTTCCTTAACCTTCTGCCTCCGATTCCTTTTTCACCTCTACCTTCTCCTTCCCTTACTCTTAGCGCTCGCTTTGTCTCCTGCACTACCTGCCCCTCTCGTACACCTTCTGTACTCCTGAGCGCCTGCCCCCTCCATCTCCTCTTCCGCTTGCTCGACTTCTCGTACTCGCACTCGCTTCTCTTTGCCCGTCCGAGATCTTCTGTTTCACTTCCTCCTCTCCATCGACATCTCTCCTTTCTTTTCTCCCTTTCTCTCTCGCTCTCTATCTCTCGCTTCTCTCCACCACTCCTCCTCTCACCTACTCTTCCGCTTGTTCGACTGCTCGAACTCGCACTCGCCTCTCTTCGCCCGTCCGAGATCCTCTTTCTCACTTCCTCCTCTCCGTCGATATCTCTCCTCTCTCTCTCTCTCTCCCTTTCTCCCTCGATCTCGAACTCTCGCTTCTCTCCGCCAATCCTCTTCTCTCTCCGTGTCTGGTCTCGCTCCTCTGCTCCCCTCTTCCCTTCTTCTTCCTTGTACCAAGATCGCCGACTCATGCCGTCTCACCTTTTCCATATCAATTTCTCTTCCGCCTTCCGCCAGTTCTTCTCGCCTCCATATCCCATGGTTCCTCTCCCGTTCCTCTCACTCTCACTTCCTCCTCCTTCCTCACACTCCACCTTAAACCTTCCTTTCGACACTTTTCTCACTACCCTCCTTCACCAGCCTCTTTCCTCGTCGCCATCTTTACCCCCTCCCCTGAAAAAGTTACACCTATGTAACTTTTATATTATATAATTACTAAGCTTTTAAATAATAGTATATAAAGAGTGCATATAAGACAGTTCTCTATACACAAATAGTATTGTTTATCACACAAATTGTATAACGTATATATGTGTAAACATAATAATTTGTAAAGATAAAATTTGTGTACAATATAATTTGTTTGTAGAGAAACTGTCTTATATGTACATATATGCATTCTTCAACTATTTGAAATATTAAATTTTAACTTTAGTTATTAATAAATTACTAATTATTTATGTAACACAAACAATATATATATGTGTATAATACAGCACACTAGTAATTTTAATAATATTGCACAAATTAGTAAATAATAAAATAATTATACAATAAGTTTTATAATAAAAGTTACACATATAATATTCACACGTAATTGTCACTATAGATTCAGTCCTGAAATAGAAACTATAGAAAATACACAAAATCTAACGAAAGTTAACGCAACCTTCTCGAGATTCATTTCTGAATCTCGGTCAGTTCGTCACCGGCGTGATGGCAGCATCAGCCGGGTCGGATCGTGCAGCGCGGCAGGAGCGCTGCGCGCGCATGCCCAATCGCGACACGAGGCGACGGCGCTTCTTCACGTTCGTTACCGGCTTTTGGCTGATGGCAACCGTACCTAGTACACGCGTCGTGTAGTGCTTAAGACCTTTAGAGTGCTCTTGTGGACTTTTCTCATCCGAGAATTGACTCAGTGCGAACCCGAAGTGAACTCATAGCAGTGCGAATCATCCAGGACAACCACGAATACAGCATCACCGGCAGCTCAGGCTCACCACGCATCGCACGCCGGCGCCGCGTGGACACGGCTCACGGGCATCCACATTCACGAGGCCGGCTATCGATAAATACTATCGACCCGTGCAAGTGATTAAAGACTTCTCATTCCCGTTATCCCATAGACTGCTCAATTGTAAGCATATTACATTTATTAAACGGTGACACGGTATTTTACGCAACCGACCTGAGTTACGATCACGTGATATTCCACCCTCTCACGCGTGCATCCGTTCCCTGAGTCTCTCACCACAAAGCCCTCTCACCCTGCTTCCATCCGCAGCGGTAACCAGCGAACTCTCCTAGCGAGAATCGCTAACACAACCAGCCAAAAATTATCAATAGTTGAAAGACCGAGACAGAACGAAGAACCATCAACAAGTACTATACATAATCAACAAGACGCAACATCTATTCAAAAACAGCAACAAGAAATAAATGTAAGAATTTCGTTATTTTATTTAGGTTAAGTCATTATAATAATATTAATAAACATAACAGTAATAAAACATATATATGTACAGGAAAAATCGGGGAGAGGGAAAAGATGGCGGTGAGAGAGGTGGTGACGGAGAGAGTGCGGAGTGAAAAAATGAAGGAAAAGCGGAAAGAAGTGAGCCGGAGAGGAAGAAAATACGGAGACGGATGGAGGATAAGGAGGTGCAATAAGGGAATTGGAGGAGAAGTGAAGGAAAAAGGAAGAAGGAAGATAGAAAGAGGTAAAGTGAGGAGGAGGATGAGTCGGCAGATCGGAGCGAAGAAGAAGGACGAGGAGTGGGGAGGAGATCGAGCGAACGGAGTCGAGAGATCGATAGAGGAGAGCGAAAGGAAAGAGGCCGAAGAGATCGAGAGATCGATTCGGCGGGAGGAGAGGTGAAAGGAGAGGAAAAGGTGAGGCTGGAAAGGAGGAGAGGAAAGACAACGGCGAAGGAGAAAGAGAAGGCAGGAGGCGGCTAAGATACAAGGGAGAAAGAGACGGAGGAAAAGGAGAAGAAGAAAGAAGAGGAAGATGTTCGCGATTCTCTTTTGGGAGAGCTCGCTGGACCGCTGCGGATGGAAGCAGGGCTGAGAGGACTTTTGCGACGAGAGACTCAGGGAACGGATGCACGCGTGGGGGGGGTGGAATATCACGTGATCGAACACTCTGGGCGTTTGAGTAAAATACCGTGTCACCGTTTAATAAATATAAAATGCTTACAGTTGAGAAGTCTATGAACTAGCGGTGGATGAAAAGTCTTAATTCACTTGCGCGGTTCGATATTATTGATCGAGAGTCGGCCTCGTGAATGTAGATGCCCGTGAGCCGTGTCCACGCGGCGCCGGCGTGCGATGCGTGGTGAGCCTGAGCTGCCGTTGATGCTGTATCTAGAAATGTCCTGGATGATTTGCACTGCTGAGAGTTCACTGCGTGTCCGCACTGAGTCTATTCTTCGATGAGAAAATGAGAACGTCCACAAAAGAGCACTTGAGAACTATCCGCACTTCAAGACGCGTGTACTACGTACGGTCGCTATGAGACAAAGAGCGCCGGTAACGTACGTGAAGTCGCGCGGTCGTCTTGCGTCGCGATCGGGCATGCGCGGGCAGCGCTCATGCGGCGCTGCACGATCTGACCCGGCTGATGCTGCCATCACGCCGGGGATGAAATAAACGAGATTCAAATTAATCTCGAACAGAAGACGTAAGAGGAAAGGAGGAACAGGCGACAAGATAGAGGAGGAAAAAACAAGAAGTCGAAAGATAGATGGTGGAGAGTGAGGGGAGACTGGCAGAAGAGATCGAGAGCTCGAGACGGCGGGAGGAGTCGTGGAGGGAGAGGAAAACGCGAAGCTGGAAAGGAGGAGAGGAAAGGAGGACGGCGAGCACAAGAAGTCGAGCAATCGAGGGCAGAGAGCGAAGAGGGATTGGCAGAGGAGATCGAGAGATCGAATCGGCAAGAGGAAGGTGTGAATGGCTGAGAAGATCGAGAGGTCGAATCGATTGGAGACGGTAGAGGGAGAGAGAGCGCCCGAGGAGGAACAGAGAGGGAAGGAGGGTTACGGAGAAAGGGAAAGGTTAGTAGAAAGCGTTCGAGAGTATAGTCGACGGTGACAGAGGAGGCGACAGAGAAGGAAGCAAAGAAAGAGGAGAGAGGAAAGCAGTAAAGGAAGCACAGAGGAGAGGAAAAAGTGGAGGAAAGAAGGTAGGAGAAGAAAGGCAGAGGGAGGAACAAAGGGGGATAAACGTAGCAGGTGGTAGCAAGCGGGGTAGAGGGAGAGAGGTTAGGGATAAGTAAGCACGAGGAAAGCAACCGGTGCTGGCTACGCATGCACGCGCTAGGCAAGAACGGGGAGTAGGTAGCTAATTAAGAAATAATGTTCATAGGAAGAAGAGAGAGAGGACGAAAGAGAGAAGAGGAAGAAAGAGGAGGGAGAAAAAGGAAAAAGTAGAAGAGAGCAGGAGAGAGAAAGGTAACGGAGGGGAAGAAAGAAGAAGGGAAGGAGGAAAAAAGGTGAAGAGGTAAAAGGAGAAGCAGGAAGAAGAGACAGAAAAGAAGAGAGAAGAGGATGGCAGGAGGAGGGAAAAATAGCGGAAAGAAGGATTGGAAAGAGTGGCTATGGGAGATAGGCAGAGACGTAGCGGAGCACTTAAGAAGGACGGTAGAAGAATTAAGAAAAATAAGGGAAATAATGGAGAGAAAGGAGGAGAGGAAAAGGAGAGAGGGGAGAGAGAAGAGGGAGAGAAGATCAGAAGAAATAAAGGAAAGGCAGGAGAAGGAGGAAGCGGCGAAACAGGAACAAGAGCGAGAGAGGAAAGCCGGTAGAGAGCAGGAGGAGAAGAGGAAAAAGGAGATCAAGATGGAGGAGAGAAAAAGAGAAGAAGAAGGGAGGCAGGAGATAGACGAAAGAGAAGGGAGATGGAAAGTGATGGGGAGGAAGAAGCACGACGGAGAGCAAGAGGAGAAGAGAGAGAAGAAAGTAATAGAGATGAAGAGAAAGGAGGAGATAAGGAGAAAGGAGGAGCAAAAGAGAAAGGAGGAAAGAGAAGAGAGAGTGAGGAAGCGGGAGTTAGAGGAGGCAAAAAGGAGAGAGAAGGAAAACGAAGATTCGGAGAGCAACGGAGAGGGGAAGAATGGAGAGAGGGAAGGAGGAGACGGAAGAGGCCAAAATAGAGGAGAGGAGAGAAAGCAAGAAATGAAGAAGAGAAGGGAGAGAGAAATAAAGGAAGACAACGAAAAAGAGAAGGAGAAAGCAGAGGCGGAGAAGGCGGAAAAAGCTGAATGGTGGAAAGAGGAAGAAGAGGAAGCAGAGAGAGAAGAAAGATTCAGGAGAGAAAGAGAGGAAAGAAGAGGAAGAAGGACAATATGGAAAGGAGTAGAAGGAAAGAATAAGGAGGAAAGAGCAGAGAAGATAGAAACGGTGATAGAAGACTGGGCGGGAAGAGAGATAGAGGTGGAAAGAATCATAGAAAGGCAGGGAGAAGGGGGGAGAGTAGTTATGATAGTGGAAATGAAAGAAGCGAGGGACAAGAAAGAGTTACTGGTGGGAAGGGAGTGGATTAGAAGGAAATGGGGAATAAGGATAGATGAAGACTTGAGCATGGAGGAGAGGAGAATAAGGTGGAAGATGGTAGAAAGGGCAAAGATAGAAAGGGAAAAGGGAAGGGAGGTATGGGTGGAGAACAGAAGAATGTGGGTAGACGGGAAGGAATGGAAGTGGATAGGAGAGGAGAGGGAGAAGGATAGGAACGGAGGGGAATCAAGCGGGTAAAAATGGGTAGAGGGAAAGAAAGGTGGAGGTGGAAAGGGGGGAAAGGGAAGGGAGCAGAAATGAAGAAGAGGTCAGCGAGTAGAGTAAAGTGTATTAATCCGGAATTTGGTTATAGGGAGGTGATGGCTATATTTGATGCTAGTGTACAGTTTAGCTTCGGTTTATTGTAGTAAGGCTTACAAAAAGAAAATGAGATTGAGACAATACTCTGTCGCAGTAACGGAAAACGTGACTCCGTATATTAAGCGCAAGTCATTGAAGAAGAACTTAGAGTTACTCGTTACATAGAACGGAAAACATACCATAGAATGTATGATCAAGTTAGTTTATGAAATTGACGGTAGATCGCACTACTCTCTACACTCCCACTCGAGCTAAATGTCAATTACATTATGTTTAACTGATTTCGATTAGTATCAAATTTTTTTTCGAGTTAAAGCTTTAGTTAAAGTATCAACAAATTGCATTTCAGACGAAACATGTTGAACATCTACTATCCCTTGCTTGAATAAGTCCCGTACATAGTGATACTTCACTTCTATATGTTTAGATCG
>NW_011965405.1:0-6513 GCF_000949405.1 Vollenhovia emeryi
TAATACTAAAGCAACTAGTTTGTATAAATATCCGTTGTTATATTTGGCGCAATTTGTTGGTATCATTACTTTTGTAGAGAAGATATTTTTGTACAGAATATACTTTTGCAACAAAGATACAGTAACAAAATATATTTGGTTGAATTGGAGCTTATACTTGGTGCTTTTTTTACCTTTTTTTAAAAAGGTAAGTATGTATATACGACCCATCTGCTGAAACAGAACTGCATACGGACGCGAGTAGTCATGGGTTCGGAGCAGTTCTGCTACGAAAACAAAGTAAAGGTCAACTAGGACTAATAGCTTATTTCAGTAAAGCGACGACGGATGTCGAGAAAAATTATCATAGTTATGAACTGGAAACATTGGCTATTGTTAAAGCAGTCGAGCGTTTTCACATGTATCTACAAGGAATAAAATTTCGCATTGTCACCGATTGCAATTCGTTGGTGTTAGCAATGAAAAAAATAAATATCAATCCTCGAATTGCGCGTTGGAGTCTAACACTTCAGAATTATAAATTCGAATTGATTCACCGGAGTTCTAATAGAATGGCTCACGTAGATTGTCTTAGCCGTCATATAATGTTTATTGGAAGCGTTTCCGTAGAGGATGAATTAATGTATTAGCTGCTGAGCGATCCGAAGTTAAAGGAACTAGCGGAGGATCTAGAGGTTAATGACCATAAATACTTTACTCTAGTAGAAGGCCTAATTTTCCGTAAACATCAAGAAAAGCTGTTATTTGTAGTACCTGAGAATATGATAAATAACATAATCAGAATTTATCACGACGAGCTAGGCCACATAGGAGTTGATAAAACAGTACATCTTATTTTAGGTCATTACTGGTTTCCATGCCTCAAGCTAAAAGTTAAGGAGTATATCGACAATTGTGTGAAGTGTTTAAGTTACTCATTGATAAGCGGTAAACAGGAAGGGGAAATGGAACTTTACAAAAAGGTTGCGTCGCCCTTTCATATCTTACACGTTGATCATTACGGGCCTCTGCAAACGACTAGTGACAATTTCAAGTACATTTTAGTAGTCGTAGATGCATTCACAAAATTTGTTTGGCGGTTCGCTACGAAAACGACGAACATGGATGAGGTAATAAATTGTTTTTCTACTCTTTTTGATTCATATGGCTATCCCGAACGTATCGTAGTGATAGGGGTACAGCCTTTTCCTCTAAAAATTTCGCGTCATTTACTTCCGAACGAAAGATCAAACACACAATGGTCGCAGTTGCATCCCCGTGGGCAAACGGTCAGGTTGAAAGAGTGAACCGTTTCCTAAGATCGACTTTAGCAAAAAATACCGATGACCCATCTAGTTGGAAAACAATATTAGGGAAGGCACAGTTTGTGTTAAATAATACGTTGCATAAATCAATAAATACAACCCCGAGTAAAGTATTACTAGGATACGATCAGCGTCAACAAAACGATGCGGAATTGCGAGACTTTATAGAACAACTAACTAAAATAGATCAGGATCTACTAAGCAATCGTGCGGAAATTAGAGATTCGGCGCATAGTGCTAATTAAGCTGTTCAGGAATACA
The DNA here is from genome assembly GCF_000949405.1 of Vollenhovia emeryi. Classification (NCBI taxonomy): domain Eukaryota; kingdom Metazoa; phylum Arthropoda; class Insecta; order Hymenoptera; family Formicidae; genus Vollenhovia; species Vollenhovia emeryi. Next base: position 1,566 of record NW_011965405.1, read on the forward strand.
ATAAAGCAAAGTACGATAAGAAACATAAGAAACCCACACGATATAAAGAGGGAGATTTGGTGTTCGCACGAGTTTTGCAACATAAGCCTGGAGTCAACCAAAAACTTCTGCCAAAGTATAAAGGGCCATACAGAATTAAGGCAGTATTAAAAAAGAATAGATTTGTGGTAACGGATATACCAGGTTACAATTTGTCGCAGAAGCCGCTGAACACTATTCTCTCATCGGATAAAATTAAGCCGTGGATAAGAGTCGCGGATCCAAAAGCGAGCGAAAGCGCAACATAGGGTATAAGTTAAGTAGATATAAGAATTTGTTCTATTAGTTGTATTTTTCCTAATTATTATTTTGTTATTGGAAGCACGAATAAGCTAAGTCATTTCTTTTGTTTATGTGTCGAGATCCTTGCGTTCGAGGACGAACGAAATGTCAGAATGGCCGAAACTGTAAGCTACAGAAGCGTAAATTAGGCGGCATCTAGCGTTTAAGACCTAGATTCTAACGTAGAAAGGGAAACTAGAGGCGCTAAAGCCACGTAGAGGGGCAGTTCCAAATTGGTCGAGAAAGAGGACACACGGAACCGGCGAAGCTGGAAAAACGGCGATATAGAGAGCAGGTCGCGAGGGACTGCGGACCGTGCGGGCGAGGAAAAATCGCGAACGTGTATGAGTGACTACGACGAAGGACTGTCGGGCGAGCACCTACGTGTCGCGAGTGGTGAGCCCTGCAAAATAGCTCGATATAATACGAATCCGTGAAAACTCAAATACATATATATATAGTCATCCTGATAACGAGAAGTGTCGTACGTCCAATCGCTTTAGCCCTTTGTTGCGTAGCGTCTCTCACGAGTCGGACACGATGGACGCGTTCCAGCGCATACATGCGATGCACCCATGATAAAAGTCGAACTTTACTCTGTCGTGCACGTGGGGGAGGGATACGGAAGGACGGTGTTGCGTCGTAGAAGGGTCGTGCGCGACGTTTCTACGACGCAATGTATGTACATGCGATGGGCCCAACAAAGGACGATGACATAAGCGGCACGGAACGCACGCATCGACACCGGCGACCGTCTGTCGACGCATCCACGCTATCTTGTTTACAAGATTAGGGGCGACGTGCGGTGCGAGTTCGAACATGTACGGCGCCGGTGAGCTCGGGCGCGCGGCTTCCGTAATCCCCGCACCCTTTGTTTTCTCCGATGTCTGCGAGCCGCTGATCGATGATCGATAGGCGGACCTAAGGGCCCACCAATAAGATTTTGGGAAAACTTCCTGGAATCTTGGCGGGGGATCGCAGTACATATAGTCGAGCGCGATGGTCCGGGACTACACAGTACAGTACAGAAGTCAGTACAGAACGATCTCCTACGTGCATACTCGCGTCGAGAATATCGAGGAAATCAATCGTGATCGAGTCAGTGAGAGTCGCGAATCGCAGCATCCGCAACGGTGACCCAGAGCAACAGCTCTGAGACGTCGTCACCGAACACACGAATCGTCCGCGACCCAGGGCAACAGCCCTGAGACGTCGTCGCCGGGCCAATAACTTATCGTTACGACAAACGATAAACAAAATCAATAAGTGCGTTACACGCGCATCGTCCGCGACCCAGGGCAACAGCCCTGAGACGTCGTCGCCGGGCCAATAACTTATCGGTACGACAAACGATAAGTAAACTTTAAGTGCGTACATGCGAATCGTCCGCGACCCAGGGTAACAGCCCCGAGACGTCGTCGCGGACATCTCTATCGCGAGTGCGAGACACTGTGAAATTGTGGCGTATTTTAAAGACCGAATAAACCAATACATTTACGAATAACACAATCTATTCATTACGCGAAAAGACAGCACGAACACGAATACTGTTCGTGTTGATACTGAACACCCTTCCTAATTGATCCTCCCTAGAAAAAAGAAAAGAAACCGCAGACTACGGGCGTGGAGGGAGAAGGGTGAAGTTTAAACTCTTACAAATGTAACATACATGCGAGTAAAAACATTTTCTCCATATTTCCCAAGTATTGAATGTGTGTATCGATATACATATTGTAACATGTGTCATGATTATAATATTCTTCATAATTAAGAAGTCCAATATGATAGATAGTTATATGTATGGTAGCTTATTCATTATGTTTCGTATTCGGATTGGAAACACATTACAAGAGACATGAATAACCAAAAACAGAATTCATGATTGTTTAATCCTCACGCGTAACTGTACATATGTATGGCGTCTTCGAATAAACTTTACATAAAGAAGCATATCGATTAACATGTATAGCATTTTGCAACGCAAGACGAACGTTACGTCGAAATATGTCGTTGAATCCAGGGTATGTATTTGGCCACATCAACATAAACGACGTATTTTTGTGGATCGCATTGCATAGTTTCACCTAGTACAGTTCGCGAAACAACACCACGCAATTCATAACTGCCCGTGATATTATTCAAAAGTATCAGCCCGTTTCCACTGTCACCGTTACAAGGAGTAAATCCGTCTAAGTTGCCAGCGCAAAAGGTGTTATCCGATACGAAACTAAAGTATCTAGCATCAGACCAGAGACAGGTACCCTGCAATTTGCCAAACAAATTTGTCTTTAACTCGAGGTCTACAATAACGCTGACAAATACATTTGTCACAGATATATATAATAAATAGCACTTTTATAATAACAATTAACTACTTACGTGACTCACTATCGTCGCCCTCACCATCCGTTGATCGTTGACATCACGACGATTCAACGCATCTTCACCCCATCCTACAACGTATCCTGTCCTACTAATGACGTCTTCAAGTTGAGTTAAACCGGACCATAGACAAATAGGCTTGATAAGAGGATTGAACTCGACGACTTTCTTGAGGGTCAAAACCGCGAAATCGGAAGTAGCTTTGAGATAGTGAGCACAATCGGGATGAATCACGTAGCTCGCGACTTCCCGATTGGCAGATCCATTTCCGCGCAAATCGTCCAAGTTAAATCGCCCCATTATCACTTCTAACATATTGGAGTGTAGTGTAGTGTTGTCACTCGAGTGTACTTTCATGCAGTGCCCCGCTGCAAGGAAGACATACATATAAATTATATTTTGTAACAATCCACACTTTTAATCCGGAGGCATCCCGTAAGCTTCTTTCGTATTATACACATCATATAAATATGGGATACACTTGAATTAAATTAAATATCTTAATTTAGTATGACATAAAATAATTGTGTATTCATACAAGAGATTTATAATAAATATTTGCACAATATTAATACAGCGCCCAGATCATCGTTTTTATAAATAACATAAGACATTCTAAACGTAAGTACTGGAGATAATCTCGAGGAAATATTATGCTTAAAACAGAAATGACATTCTGTGCAGACATATGTTTTTGCGCTGTCATCATTAACGGCTCGTCAGTATTGTTTCAAGCCTTTGAAATATTATGCTGTTTATGTAATTATTCCAAACACCTTAATATTCCTTTATTTTGTTTCGATGAATTGTGAATATCTATCGAAAATTAAGAAATCCGTTCTTTTCTTAATATTAATAGAGAAAAATTAAAATTTTACTATAAATATTCCAGAAAATATATGTAGGACGAGAAGCTAACTCCCTTACAATTATTTCAATATATGGACTATGGAAATAGTGAATTTTCTCGATTAACATACCTGTTAATACATGTCTGTTTGTTAATAGAGTACCCCACCACATTGAAACTAGTAGTTTATCTCAAACTGTATCTTTCTAGTAACGTAGATTGCAACTACCCACGGCCACTGGCCTGGTAATGAGATCTCACCGGGGATCAGTCTATTTGTGCTATCGGTGTAGTAACTGGTAACACCACATTTGGTGTTCCTATTGTAATACGGATTGTCTATGCGGTAGCCACTCGAATTTCGATGCCACGGCTGAAAATCCTGCGGCAGTGGTTCTTTGTCCGGAGGGTACACATAATGCCCCAATTCGATATTGGATACGATATTTTCACTTGACGCTGCGATGCAACGGAACATATCTCTTAAATCGCACATTAACTTAGAATTCAAAAAGAGTTTTATTTTCTTCCGTGAATAGAAATAATTTCCAAGCAAAATAAGTAACAGTCAAATTCTTTGTATCTAAATATATGTAGAAAATGATATGCATGGTAAAAAGGAATTAGCGATTGTTTTAATAAGAGGTTTACTATTCATCTCCTACTATAGTGGGTTAAAATTTACATGTAAGCAGATGCGAGTAAAATTAATTTCCTTTAATTCGAAAGAATTAATGAATATATTTCTCGCTTCTTTTTCATCGCATATATGTATGTAAATTTGTCACGCATTTCAATCAAATAGGGTACTCACCTCCGGGGCCGAAGCAATATTCCTGATTATTGAACCATATCGCGGATAATGTCGGAAATTTTTCGTCCAAAGGAAAATTAATATGATATAACAAAGGTCTACCTTATTGAATAGCTTGAATGGTCTCTTTTATCGGTCATGCCAATTCTAATCGATACAACCCTTTCTAGAACGCAAGGATAATTTAGCTGTTTCTAATACATGGAAAAGAAACTAACGATATGTTCTCTTAATAATAAAATTAACCAGCTCAAGTAAAGGTAAGCTTTGAGAGTACAATGCAATTACAACGTGATAAATTATATGAGTAAATAAATTAGAGTTACTAAAATCTTCAATATTAAAGTACATATTTGAATGTTTTGCTTCTAACATCCGCGATGTGATAACATTTAAATCCTCTGACAGTTAAGCTTTTTATTTCTATTTATTAGGAAATAAAATTAAGAGATGACAAATTAGACAAGAATTACAAGTACAATTTGTACATTAATCCCGGATTATCTGTGTCAGATCACGAGTAAACTATATATTTTACTTGGTTTAAATAATATCTAGATATATTAAAAGATTATTTCACA
>NW_011965406.1:0-1060 GCF_000949405.1 Vollenhovia emeryi
CCCCTGGTCCGCGCATAGCGGGCAGCTTACAGGGAGCCGACAGTCGCGGGAGACGTGATCGGGCTTGCCGCACCGATAACATCTCCCGCTTCTGTCGGTGGGACTCGGGCATGTCCCACGGGTGTGACCCTTCTCGAGGCATCTGTGGCACCTAAGTGGCCGCGCCTCGAGAAGGTCACCCTCACATTTGACCAGCCAATTTGAAGGTGCCCCATCTGGGACACCTTCTTGGCTGCGGCTAGGGGCAGGCTCCCCTGTCCCCTAGGTGGCCGTTGTATGTCCCCATGTTGCACCATGGGGACCTCGCAGTTGGTCGCGGTGGCCACGGCCAATACTGCTTCGGGAGCCTCAATTGAGTACTCCAACCCACTTAGGCGGATTTCCGCCTTTTTAATGGGCCGATCTACCCGCGCACCCTTTTCAGCATGAAGGACTTCCTTCATGCGGGCCGCAAGCAGATCGGCCTTGGCCGCGTGGTCTTGGCCAGATATTTCTACGACTGTGGCACCGGTGGCCATCATTCTGATATTTGTCCGGCCACCGATGCCCAGTTCCGCCAACGGAATTTTGGCCCTTACATTGGCCATTATACGGCGGTAGTCCTCAGTGTCCGAGCACGTTAGGACCACCGCCGAAGTCCGCGGCGTCCTCCTCTTGGGGGGAGGCTTTTCGCCCCCCTCCCTGCCCCTTATTCTGGGACTTGGAGGGGGTCGTTCATTCTCCCCTTATTCACCTTATTGGCAGCCGTCCTCTCTTTGCTGCCCAACACCCTCGTCCACGGCCTCTCCGCGGGCGGGGTGGAGGGTCCTGCTTCGGGGGTTAAAGTCGCTCCCGACTGTTCCCTCGCCCCCGCAGAGGACGTCTCCCCGGCACCCTTACTCCCTAGGGGCGCCTTTTTAGCAGAAGAAGCGGGGACGGGCTGCGACTGTTCCTCGGTCGCTTTCCCCTTCCCTCGCTTCTTCTTCTTCCCCTTTTTCTTTTGGGCCTTCCGGCCGCCGTCGGGAACCGGGCCGTCCCCAGCGGCCACCCCTCCCCTTACGAGGGGGGGGGCAGCCGCGAG
>NW_011965406.1:4818-6516 GCF_000949405.1 Vollenhovia emeryi
CAGGGCGGCTCCCCGACCACCCCAACATGGGAAAAGCCGGAGAATCGCCCCCCCCCCAGTCCCGGCCGAGTTCACCGGGGAAAAACTCCCACGGAACCCGGTCAACGGGACTCCCTACGACCCCCGGTGCCCGTAAGAGCAGTTGCCCGCGGGACACCGGCGGTCGCCCCCCGGACCAAGACCTATGGTCCCAGGGGCCATAGGTGGGTCCCCGATGCCCTTCCGGACAAGTGTCCATGGAACATCGGTTCCCCATCCTACTCTGGCCATAACTTGGCCAAGTGGGCTCTTAGTCGGTGGACCCCCCAGCCGAAAGAACTGCCGATGCATAAAGCACCGACAGCGCCCAGCCAGAGTGCCCGCCTTAAGCCCCCTCACCACGACAAGGTGGTCCACACGAGGGGGACATCATCTGACCTGGCCTCTTCTTGTAGTTGTTGATTCATTGCTGCTATGAAGGCGTACGGGTGCCGCTAGAAGAATAGCCCCGGGGTAGCCCCTGCCTATCGTAAAAGGCGACTAAAAGGGGAGGAGAGAGAGTATAGGGTGGGACCCTAGGGGTGGGTACGGGCTGGGATACCCGTAACTCACCCGCCCCATAACAACGAGGGGCGCGGCGGGAGGCCCGGTGGCACCCCCGCCGCAAATTGGAGAAGGTCCTATTCAACAGGACCAAGGAGAAGGCCCTTCTCAGGACCTGGCCCACACACCAGGGCCCAGAGGTGCGCGTAAGTTAGCGCGCGGCGCGGGGCTGTCAGGCGGTCATGCTATAGCAGTTCCTTGGCAGTCCCCAATAGCGCAGAGAAGTCCACCCCCGGTGGTTTTAGTGCGGTAGGCGCCTTCCATTGCACGCTGGCCCCAGGTCGTCAATTGCCTGGGGTACAGGGAGGGCGAGTCTCACACACCCCCCCGTTTCCGTCCCAGCGGAACGGGGGGACGGTCCATGAGGATTTCCATCGGGTCCAAAAAAAACAATTGCTGCTATGAAATTTTCGTAATTTTGAGACACGCCGTTTCTCATGACGAAAGAGATCCATTTATCTTCAATAGTTTCTCCCATATCAGCCAATCTTTGTACCGTAGATAATATGTCCTCGATATATGCCTCCATTGAATTATAGGAGTCTTGGCGAATGTTGAAGAACTTGCGCGTTAACTCAAATTTAGTGGCCATGCTACATCCGTCGTAGGCTTTCTTGAGGTTAGCCCACGCATCCTTTGAGCTTGACACATTATGGACGTGCATATAGCAATTCGGCTTAACGGATAGGCATATTTTAGCCAATGCATTTTGATCCCTCAATCTGTCGCCGTATTCACTAACATTGTTCCGTTGATGTAACCAAACAGGCCTCAAGCATCAAAGCCATCCTCATAGCAAATTTCCAGCTCCCGTAATTGGACTGGCCTTCCAATTTTTCTATATTGGGTACTGATGTCGAAACAGTAGTCCCTGCAGAAAAAGTTGCAACTGAGGTTGTTTGCGCGTTGATGCTGGCAGTTGTCTGATCCGTGGTCTCCGGCATGCTGTAACCACACTTATTTTTCTTAACGCCGAAAAACGTTGAAAAATTATTCTTAAAACGTAATCGGTTTTACGCTGGGCCCATAACCTGTTGGGCAAAGAACTATTGCACAGCTTGTATAAGACAAAGGTGGATTTATTGTCTGTATGCGAGCACAACTCTATTATAGCAA
>NW_011965407.1:0-6522 GCF_000949405.1 Vollenhovia emeryi
GATACAGGTTATCGTCTTCCTAGCACACGGTCGACGCAGTCGAGAGCCCGTGATACGCTTTACAAGCACGTTCTTGTTTTCTCGCCTCCCTTGTAGTGATTGCAGCGATTATTGCGTAAGAAAGGTGTGTTTTTATGAAACATATTCTTAATTTTTTTGACGTCACAATCTTCGCCCCGAAGAACAATTCTTGCGCGCAAATTTTGTTTGTCTTATGCATGCAAAATGGTACGAGATTTGTTTAAGTTTTGCTCGTAAGATATGCTTAGTCTGTGCTTTTGCACGCAAGTGGTCAGCTCATGTATTAACATATAATTTTGCACGCCAATATTTAACGACTCTCGTACAAAAATGGTTCAACAACGCAAGCAAAGTCCTATTCCAGTGCGTCGTCATAATGCTAGATGTTTGCGCGCAAAATGTTTTCTGGGCACTTTTCAATAAACATTCTTTAAGTTTTTACTCTTGTTTCCTTTTACTTTTTAATGCGTTAATAATATTTAGATGTTTTGTTGGATGTTTCTATTTTAATTTCTATTTTAAAATATTTTATCTATTTTAATCTATTTTATTATTAAAATCTATTTTAATAAATAGCTGTTTCTAATACAATTTTTTGTTTTGTGTATAATGTAGGTGTTAAATGCAATATTTTCAATTGCGCAATGTCGTACTCTTATGAGAAAAAATTGGAAGAGTGGGGTCTTTCAGAGTATATCAAAAAATTCAAAGGTTAATTAATTTTAATATTATTATTGTTAAAATATAATTATGATTGTTACATTTTATATTTTGTATAGATGAAGGCATAGATGAACAGGCGTTTTTATACATGCCCGAGAACATGATTAAAGAATTAATACCTACAGTTGGAAAACGTTTTCATTTTATTGAAAATCGTAAAAGATTACTCGAAACTAAAGAGGAAAATTTATTGGTAATTTAAACTTTTTGTAAGATTCAATTTTCACTAGAACTAGTTTTTTAGAACTAATTTTTACAAATGCAGATTGGTATCAAATAAGAAATACCAAGTTTATAAAAATATTAATTTTATATTGCATAAATAATAAGGATAACGTTAACAATTAACTGGCACAATATATTTCGTTTAAAACATACAACGTTTCGACCAGTAATACTGGTCCTTATCAAGTATTAAAAATTCTTAACAACATTAGATGTGACAGCAAAAAATGGGTGACATTGGTAGTAATATAAGAATACATGGAGGAACGAATCACTCTGCACAGTAACCCATATGGAGTAGATATAAAATTTTTTTAAAGACGTCAATTGTAGAAGTCTTCTACCGACCTTTCACAACAATTGACTTTAAAAAAATTTTATATCTACTCCATATGGGTTACTGTGCAGAGTGATTCGTTCCTCCATGTATTCTTATATTACTACCAATGTCACCCATTTTTTGCTGTCACATCTAATGGGTTGTTAAGAATTTTTAATACTTGATAAGGACCAGTATTACTGGTCGAAACGTTGTTGTATGTTTTAAACTAAATATATTGTGCCAGTTAATTGTCGACGTTATCCTTATTATTTGTTCTTTATTTACTGGCGATCCATCTCTTCAAGTTTTTATATTGCATCTTCTTTCAAATTTTTGAAAAGTTAATTCTGTTAATACTAATTTGTTAACATCATGTTTGTAGGAAACTGTAACGGATTTGTCTACAAGTGAAGTCGAAACTGTCAGTGTAGGTAGTTGTACTTCTAAAGAATCAGTTGAGAATTGTGGACAAGTATGTATTTTATACAAAATAACATTGCAATAATATTCTTGTAACTTTACCGTGGTTAACATTTTTGAAGTAGGCAAATAAAAATAGAAGTATTGTTATTTTAATATTTTTGGTCTGTTCTATTGGCCTTTATTGATAATTATTAATATTTTTTTAGACTCTAAAGAAGTTACTTTCCGATTCCAGCTGTGGTCGAAAAATATTAAAGCAAACACGATTATTTTCATCAGACCGTAATAAACTAAGTCATTTGATTATAGACAAACTTCTTTGCACATCTACGAAGTGTGTAAATCTTATAAAAGCGTTTGTATATGTATATGTTTTTGTCATTTATTAATTCCATAATTTGTAATATAATGTTGCAGAATAAGTTCGGCAGATTTTCAGAAATGGGCTGAAGAAATAGTTAGCCTCTTTAAATATGAAACAATTTCAACATAGTACGTTCCAAGTAATACGAAACAAAAACGTGTTGCTCACGGGAAACTATGGGATAAATACAACAATTTGAAAAGATATATAAAAAGCCAAGCAATTGTTGAAAACGAAGCTAACACTCCAAGTTCTGATTATGAAGAGGCATTGCTCACATTGCGAGCAATTCAACCAGACGATCCCAATCTTTTACAACTTTGGGAAGAAACATTTAACGCAAGGAAGAGAAGGATTTCTATTGCACAATATTATGAGGAATATCCAATTTTAAAATGTTCCATTGCTACGTCACTGGTAATTTATATAAAATTTGTTTGCGCTCAGACATGATATAATATAATTACAATATTCTAATGTAATGTCAATTTTTGCAGATACATATTGATTATGGCATTGTAACAGGAATTGAGTGCTTTATTTTCCAAAAAAAGTGGCCCGAAATTTGTCCCTACATAATAGAACTAGCTGAAAAAATACAAGCATGCCCAGCATTATGTGAACTAAAACATGGTAAGCATTATGCACAATACATATACAGGGTGAGTCTTTCCATGTCTGACAAAATTTTTTAGAAGGTAGAACGGATCGAGATAAACGGAAAAGTCCTGTACCATTTTGCAATTTTCGTAATAGTTAACGAGTAATTAATTATTAAAAATCGTTGTCTTAGGCCTGTCTACCGCCCAATTCGAGCGCGTGGCGAGATGTGCGCATAGCAATATCGATCGCCGGGCGGTCACATCTTGCCACGCGCTCGAATTGGGCGGTAGGCCGACCTAAGACAACGATCTTTAATAATTAATTACTCGTTAACTATTAACTTACGAAAATTGCAAAATGATACAGGGCTTTTCCGTTCATCTCGATCCGTTCTACCTTCTCAAAAATTTTGTCGGATATGGAAAGACTCACCCTGTATACAAGCAAGCAAGCACGCACGCACGCACGCACACGCACGCACGCACACGCACACACGCACACATGCACGTACACAAAAGTGTATTTATGTGTATATTTTAGATGTACCAGTTGATGTACTAAGTCTTTTTATTTTACCATATATATTTGATTCAAGCCATGTGAAGACAGGCAACAAAAAGAAGTGGAAACCCTCGAAAGTTGAAATTGCTGAAAGCTTTATCTGTCGAATTCCTGTAAGTTCCTTTTAACATGTTTGAGAAAAACTATCTTACTATTTGTGACATGTTTAGATTTAAATGTGTTTAATTTAAATATTATTACATTGTAATTTTATGTTTTACAGAATATAGCACAATTAGAACCTATATTACAACAACGGAAAGAGAAACTTCAAGCTGTAGGTTTAACACTTCAGCCATCAGTGATTGCAGTGGGTTCGCTTATAAATCTTACGTCTTTTTATGTTCTCGTGAATGACGTTAAGTATACATTAACAAATCTGCCAAATGCAGTAGATCTGTGTTTTCAAGCTTTCTTTGCATTAGATGCAAAATATCCAGTCGACTGCGAAAGAGTATGGTATTTTTTACAACGGCATGTATACTGTATTACTAACGAAAAATATTCTCGAAATTTTATTTCTGTGGATACTATTTGGCACGATATAAATATGTTAATGTCTACTTCAAAATAAATTATAACAATTTTACTTTTTCGTGAAATAATAACTTACGTTTAAGCGATTCATTTTAACACAGTTAATATACATAATATACAAAATAATATTACATAAAACATATTTATAAGTCAAAATGTTTCAGTGCAATATTTGTCTTAAGACAATATCTAAAAGACAATTAAAACCACATCTTATGTTTGCACATAAAACACATCTCAGTTCTATAACTTATACTTGTCCATATAAAACTTGTGGACGTTCTTATTCAGCTTATAAAAATTTGCGTAAACATCAGAAGGTTTGCAAACATTTTGAAGAAGTCTTAACAAATACCGAGCAATCGCCTTTGTCTGTATCAAATATAAATACTCAAGATTCAGATATCATTATATCTAATGATTGTACCTCAAATTGCAATGATACAGTTGTGCTTGAATATTCGAACATTGAAAGTGCACAGAATGAACTTCGTATGGACGCATTAGTAATGATTTCTTCTTTATTATCAGACCCTACGTTAAGTCGAATACAAGGTGATCACGTTGCACGTACGTTTTATTCGTTTCTTAACACAACATATTTTAACAATTTAAAACAACAAATGTCTGCTGTGGAGTCGCCAAATTCGAAGTATATAATGGAAAGTTTTGAAATATTTCAGAATGTGTTTAAAGATCTTGATAGTGAGCATAAACGTAATAAAATATTGGCAAATCTTGGATATATTAATCCAACACCAATATTTTTTGGAACTATAGAGTCAAGAGATAAGGACGCACTTAAAACTCAAAATGTATACGGACAATTCATATCGTTACGAAAAATATTGAAAATCTTTTTCGAATTAGGTGATACATTTAATAAAACGTGTAAGTACATTACCTCATTGAGTGAAGATAAAAACAATGGAATTACCAATATCGTACAAACTGCTTTTTGGAAATCAAAAATCGTAAATAAAGAATCCGTAACTTTCCCCTTATTCTTGTATGAAGATGCTTTCGAAACGGCTAATCCACTAGGCTCGCACGCAGGTATATACAAAATAAATGGAATGTATATTTCAATACCTTGTCTGCCACCGGAATTGTCTTCGAAATTAAATCATATATTTCTCGCACAACTGTATCATGCAAATTATTGCAATATATTTTCAAAAGAACGTATTTATTCGTACATAATTAAGGAGTTACAATTTCTAGAAACAGAAGGTGTTTCATTAGTAATAGGAGGTTCAAATATTCAAGTATATTTTACATTAGCACTAATTATTGGTGACAATTTAGGATTGCACGGCATCTTAGGATTTGTCGAATCTTTTTCTGCTAATATCTGCTGTCGATTTTGTAAGATACCAAAAACTTTGTCTCGTAAGTTATGTTGCGAAGATGTTAGTGCATTACGCACTACAATTAATTACACAGAAGACGTAGCAATGAATAATGTAAGTATTACGGGTATTAAAGAAAATTGTGTGTTTAACGTTTTAAATAGTTTTCATGCCGTTGAAAATTACAGTGTAGATATTATGCACGATTTGTTAGAAGGTGTGTGTGTCTATGAAATGAGTTACATATTATATTATTTTATTGTGCAACAACGACTTTTTACGTTAGACACTTTAAACTGACGTTTAGAATTTTTTAAATTTAGTTCCACATCTAACCGTCCTCCTACAATTTCACATTCACAATTGCATAATAAATCCATTAAAATGTCTGCTTCGGAAATGTTAAGTTTTTTTCTAAATGCTGGTTTAATATTCGGTGATCTCATACCTGATTCTCATAATAAATATTGGGAACTTTATATATTATTACGAACAATTGTTTCAATCACTCTTGAACGCAGTGTTACTAAATCGACAGCAGAACTCTTACAAAATGTGATTAATGAGCATCATATTCTATATGTTGACTTATTTGGAGAAACTTTAAAACCCAAACACCATCTGATGCTGCATTATCCTAAAATTATGGAAACCGTTGGACCGCTCTGTTGCTTATGGTCAATGAGATTTGAGGGAAAACATCGTCCTTTAAAACAGTATTCACGTGCAATTACTTGCAGGATAAACGTGTGTTATAGTATTGCTGTTAAGCATCAATTAATGTTAACTGACTTCTTTATCAAGTTACAAAATGGTGCTGAACCATATATAACATATACAAAAGAGAAATCATTAGATGTTAGTGATAAAGAATTAATAAATGACTGCACACATAACACCGCGTTGAAAAACATTTCTTTTGGAAATGTAATGCTTTCCAAAGGCTCGATTGTTTTATTTGGTATTGACGATGATGAATGTCCTATATTCGTGGAAATTATAAATATTTTTAAAACCACTACAAATGTAAGTAACAGAGCATGTATACCATCTGATTTTATTGCTAATGTAAGATATTTATTTACAAAGTATTATGATATTTGTTTTCAAGCATATGCTATACATATCTCGGATAAGTTTCATGCTGTAAATATGGACTGTTTACAGTTTTATAAAGTGTACACATTAATTGAAAAAGGCGATTGTAATTTTTATATTAGTTCTTAAGAATATATATTTTCTCATTCTCTGGATATACATATGTATATATCCCATTCTCTGGATATATATATCTATATATATATATAAGCACCGGGTGTCTGTCTGTCTGTCTGACCGCGAACTCCTCCCGCATTTGTCGGCCGATCTTCGTGCAACTGGTCTCAAAATTT
>NW_011965408.1:0-6525 GCF_000949405.1 Vollenhovia emeryi
AGAATTTTCAAAAATGTCGGCCAATAACAAGACATCTATCTTCATATATAAATCGCTGTAGTCGCCTAAGGTTTGGATGGAGAACCGCTACCAGACATTCTCGGCGCGCACGTAATCGCTCTCGGATACGGTGACTCCGGTCAAAGAACTGAAAAATGACTCGTGCGGAGGTAGACGCGGGTCCTGCAACTTGTCCACGCAATCCACATATTCATAGGGAAATATACCTTTTCGTGTCAATAGATCGAAATCGTCGCTGGATAATGTTGAAAATTCAGATCGTACAATTTTTAATTGTCTCTATGGAGAAACGATGCCAATCTATCGAGGCTGGTACTCAGAAATTTGTATGAGTCAATAAATCGCAGCTTTATGCAATTTTGCCGCTTTGAGTTTTCTATGGTACTTTTTACATTTTTTGTAAAGGAAATGTATGTCTCCTTCGTGATCGGTAATACATCAACTGTGCCCTCGAACGCGGTAGCGATTTCTTTAATTATGAAATGTGCGTCATAGCCGGATAAATTATGAAAAACGATTGGAATGAAGTACGCATCTTTGTAATTTAAGTTACAATTTGAATGTGCGGGGCCTCTATATTTTCCGGTAGATGGCAATGGTCGCGCACCCGAATGTCGTCTGGCGCGAACGGTTTTTCGCATATGTGACAGTGCGTGGTGCTATTAAATTTCTCATACTGTTCTTTCGAAAGTGTTTGCATGGGAACATTACTCGACAGAATATTCTTTACACGATATGCTAATTCTTCTAGTTGGTCAGCGAACCATGCGATGCAATCCTTGTCACGACGAAACTGATATGTTGATAGCGAATCGTCATATGAGCAGTGCAGGTAATAAGCGATACTAAATACTTCATGGTGCTGATATGTCTTCGGATCCGTATCCATCTTTTTCAGGATACACTTCAAGTCGGCGTAGACGACAAACGGCACACGTTCCTTCCTACTGTGATTGTTAAAACTGAGCCACTTGTCCTCCTCACTGGGTAATATGATCGCGCAGTCATTCATCTGTTGACAGTCCACGCTGTGGGCTTGCAACTTGACGTTGGAGCTAAAGTAGTGCAAACATCTGGAAAGACAAAAATTTTTATATATATATTTTTTCAAATAAAATAAGTTTCACAAATCTTGTCGATACTCACCGATCGCAAATGTATTTCTTCTCCTTGTGTTTACTGAGCTGAGAACTGACGAGGCGGGATAAATTCTTTATCCAGACGAAGCGACCCACTTCAACATCTCCCTGATCTTGCAGGTATAATAGGTTCACATGCTTCTCCTTCTTCTCATCAGCGACTCGTAGCGGTACGATTGCGCGTTCACAATTGTTCTTTTCATCGATGCTGTATACATTGATGGAAATACTGTTCAATTGTTCAAACTTTTTAATACCACTTAATGTCATTGGCATTGGAATGTCTCGCAGGTTTAACACATCACTGTAATGCGGATACGACGACTCGCGCTCCGCGTGTCTTTCAGCCGGATAGAGAGCAGCGACCACCGACCACGCGAAACATGGAACTCATGCATTGTCCATGGATTGTACGTTGATCACTGCTTTCTTTCGTTTCACCACTTCTGGCATGTCTATATGGCATCCCGCGCGCATAGGATTGCACTTGTTCACGTTAATGGTTACGTTGTGTATTCGCGCCAGCGCCCACCCGCTATCACGCTCCTGAAACTCTTCGAGTTCAGCTAGAATCGGACCGATTATGCGCGACTCGTACCACTGTTGTAGGTCCGTTGTAATAAACAGTTCATAGTTTTTTGTATTTATGCTTTTATTTGCACGTTTAGCAACCGCCACAAACTCCCCGTTGAACGCGGTATTCACCTTTACACAATTATAGCGCTCGATAGAGTCTCGCACGTGCTCGATCACGATATCGCGAGCGTCCTCGAGAAATTTGCGCGGTTCAATGTACTTCGCGTTAATCACCGCACCGGTAAGCACGCGGTTTTCGAACGCGGTGTCGATCTCGCGCCACGACAGTTGCGCTCTCGAAGAAGTTCCAACACCACCACCCCCGAAATGTACGAATCGTCTTTCAACTTGGCACTTGACACTCTCGAGTCGCGCGATTCGAGCCACCAGCGATTGTCTGTTACCGATGGATAGCCTTGGACGTTTGACACGGCTGTGTTCCTCTAGCTCAGCGATACACTCGTAGCATTATTGCAGCCACCCCAAATAATCACCCAATGTGGTGATCCTGTGGGCTCGTTCCACCAGATCTTGCTCTCGTTGCTCTATGTTGTCGCGCTAGCGTCTTTTCAGACTTTATACTGTCCACAATGTTTTTCTTCTCAATCTCGTATGAAATCTCCTACTGTGGTGCAGCGGGCTTCCGGACGGATTTTATATCATAAAAAAGTCACTGTCAGCAGCCAGGTTTCGGCGCTTGATCTCATACCATGAAAAAATAATATTAATACGCGCAGCTGTGTCGGTGCTAATCAAAGGCATCTTCGGTGATATCTATTACATACCGACGCAGTAGGTGCGAGTTTAAACGTGGAACTCTCTGACATCATGCATCTAGACAAGAAAGTCGCTGTCAGCAGCCAGGTTTAGGCGCTTGACCTCATGACTTATGCCATGGATGCGCGCAGCTGTGTGTCTGCGCTAATCATTTGTATATCGTCATCCCCCGGTGATATCTATTACATGCACGCGCCGCGGATTGCCAAAGACTTTCGTCAGCAGCCAGGTTTCGGCGCTTGATCATACCATGGAAAATAATACGTGTAGCTGTGGTATCGGTGCTAATCAAAGACATCCTCGGTGATATCTATTACATGCTGACGCAGTAGGTGTGAGTTTAAACGCGGAACTTCCCTGATATCACGCACCTAGACAAGAAAGTCGCTGTCAGCAGCCAGGTTTAGGCGCTTGACCTCATGACTCATGCCATGGATGCGCGCAGCTGTGTGTCTGCGCTAATCATTTGTATATCGTCATCTTCCGATGATATCTATTACACGCATGTGTCGCGGATTGCCTCGCGCCGCGGACCTCCCCGCGCCGCGGATCGCGTAGCGCCGCGGTCCTCCCCGCGCCACCGCGGATCGCGTAGCGTCGCGGTCCTCCCCCTCCCCGCGCGAATCGCCGCAGAATATCTCCTTCCCCGCGCCCCGCGAATCGCCAAGCGTCGTGGAATAATAAACGCGGAACTCCTCGACATCGTTCACCTTGATAAGAAAGTCATCAGCCAGGTTTCGGCGCTTGACCCCGTGACTCATACCCGTCCAGGTGTTCGACGACAGGTCAGCACCTAGATATCTGTTACACGTCACGTAGTGACAGGTCAGCATCTTGCGTGACGTCAAGGTCGCGTACTTCCCTCCTCCCCGCGGTCCCCTCGCCTAGGAGTACCCCCCTCCCCGCTGTCCCCTCGCCACGGGGTACCCCCCCGCCCCGCTCCCCCCTCGGAGCTCCCGGGGTAGAATCCCCCTATATACCCTACTATCACGCTCGTATAAATAGGTGTCGTCTACTGAACGGTTTCACGCACCTATAAATAGGCGCTCGATCTCGCCTCCTACATATCAGTGTGAAAAATGAATTTCGTGCAGTAACCGTTGAAGATACGCGTTACGAATTGTGACAAGTTACGGTTGATGGGGGACAATGTGGAGAAACGCAAGCATGGTGCGCTGCTACCGACTAGTATACGCGCGATCGTGTGCGACCCCTCGAATTGCGGAAAAACAAACATTCTCATAAGCTTACTGGAAAGTCCTAATGGTGTGCGTTTCGAGAACGTGTACGTGTACTCAAAGTCGCTGCAACAATCGAAATATCAGTACCTGGAGCACCTGTTGGCGTCTATCAGCGAAATCGGATACTTTACATTCTCCAATAACAGTGACGTCATTCCACCGAGCGAGGCGCGTCCGAACTCGATCTTCGTCTTTGACGACGTGGCATGCGATAAGCAAGACGTGGTGAGAGAGTATTTCTCAATGGGACATCACTCGAGCGTCGACTGCTTTTATCTCTGTCAGACTTACGCGAGAATACCGAAACCTCTTATACGCGACAACGCGAACCTGCTAATCCTGTTCAAACAGGACGGCACCAATTTGAAACATGTATACAACGATCATGTGAATACCGACATGTCATATAATGATTCCTGCGCATTGTGTAGCAGTTGCTGGCTAGACAAGTTTGGTTTCCTAGTGATAGACAAGGACAGCACGCTTTCTAATGGGCGATACAGAAAGGGATTTAACGTGTTTGCAGTACCGCGAACCGATTAGTCGTTGTCGGTATTCCGATGGGTGAAAAACGAGCGATCAGCATGGCTGGGAGCGATAATATTAGCAAGCGTGAAAAGATTGCGAGAGAGATCGCAAAAACAAGCGAAGCAATTCGCAAGAAATATCGTGCTTTGAAGATTGGTAGGATCGATGATGATATCGCGGTGAAGACGCACTTTAGACCAATCATCGAGCCGTTGCAATAGATGGCTGACAACTCCAACGGGGTATGCGCGATAAAAGACGAGCCGATCCATGACATGGGGATGATTGGTACATCATTCGACTACAAGTGCGAGAAAGATGCTATACGGCGACAGATAAAGAGGGGGAAAAACGGACCTCATCGAATCGCCCGTTGATCGAGTCCCCCGAATCGAAACATTGTAAATTGATGGATGTATCGTATGAGTTGGAAGCACCACCGATAACCTCTACACCGTTGATAACCTCTACACCACGTGCGATGGCCATGCGTCCGATGGAGGTGACTCTTGGGTCTGAGGATGTTTTCGAAACCACTGGGGATTCGCTCCCGACAACCGTTCAACGCTAGATACAAACGGAAGAGGGTCAAGCAGCGTTGCAGATGCATCTGGGCCCGCTGAGGCAAAAATATATCGAGGCAGTTCTACGCGGACCACCTGCCAAAAAGAGTGGTGTAAAGAGCAACATAGATTTCGTATACGGTGTTCATCTCGACAAGGATGGAATGAGGCTCGGCATTAAACGGTTCGATGTAGACAGCAACGATAATATAATTCTCGACGGTGTGCGATACAAAGGTACGCCCGGTCTTTACGAGGTGATTTTCAAGAAACTTCCCGACGATGAAGCGTACACAAAGGATGATCTAAACATGTACAAGAGCATACTTTTGGCGACGAATGCGCACAGACGAAATTACAGCGCGCAAGGTCAGAAAATTGGTACCAGAGGGTACAAGTACAACCACATAATCGCACCGTTAATGCTGGACGGAGGAATGAAGACTCGGTCCAGGACAAAATCTGGAAAAGGATTACCTCACTCTATGGCACTAAACGACAATGCGATCGATTACGTGCACTGGGACGATCCCAATGAGCTTGTGGATCGCCTACGATTGCTCGATGCTTCGCGCCGAGCCGGCCAAAACTCTCACGACAGCGAGATGTTATGGATTGTCGAGGAATTTCGCGAAGCTGGTTTTGTTATAAATTAACTCGCATATCATCGAAATGAATCAGTCGATTGGTGTCGCTCGCGTTGATAAAATGCTTCTCTACAAATTTGGACTATCCGAAGGAAGAAAAGGTACAACCAATAACATTTCATACAATCGCTGGAGCGAATGATGAGAAGTTACGGGCATCATAACGCTCTCGGTCGCGCTGCTACGGATTTTGATGCAAGATCATGCAAGATTCGTCGTGTAGCGCAACCTGAGGCTGATACCGACGCTGTAAACAAACTGTACGTGGAACAGTGCGTTGTAACGTTGAGGAAAGAGTCTGACGAGAAGCTGATTGCGTTGGAGAAGAATTTGCAAGCTTTACAGATCGCTGTAAACGAGCTCTGGCATGCAAATATCACTAGATTAGAAACGGTTAACGAGCGGCTATCGGATAACGATGAACTACAAAAACGGATATGAATGGCTATTGGATGTCGACTGCAATTAGAAATAAACGGGTAGGGGACGCAGGTCTGTATTTCTGAAATAGGTCTCTATTTCAGAAACAGGTCGATATTTCGGAAACAGGTCTGTAATTTGGAAACAGATCTGTATTTCGGAAACCGGTCTGTATTCGGAGCTGTTAGAAAACATATATCGCATGGTACCCTCTTTGCGCATATCATTACGTCAATGATTACACACTGTAGAGACATGAGACCATCAAAATCCGATGGACGTAACGGTTCCGAGAAGCGACGGCTCGTCGAGGAGCTGCATGCTCCGGCGAGAAGGAATTTTCCACGAAGACGCGTCATAGTTCGAAAA
The DNA here is from genome assembly GCF_000949405.1 of Vollenhovia emeryi. Classification (NCBI taxonomy): domain Eukaryota; kingdom Metazoa; phylum Arthropoda; class Insecta; order Hymenoptera; family Formicidae; genus Vollenhovia; species Vollenhovia emeryi. The sequence continues at coordinate 6,282 of NW_011965408.1, forward strand.
TACGATGATTTGTTGCAAGCCGACCTCGTTGATATGCGTGCATACTCACGTTTCAACAGAGGCTACCACTACATGCTTACAGTCATCGATGTGCTGAGCAAGCATGCTTGGGCTATGCCGCTTAAGACTAAAGGTGGAAGCGAGACGGCTAATGCTATCAGTGAGATAATTCGAGAGAGCGATAGATGCCCCAAAAACCTGCAAACCGATATGGGGAAAGAATTTTACAACTGCGACGTGCAAC
>NW_011965409.1:0-3602 GCF_000949405.1 Vollenhovia emeryi
TTCCTAATCTGTATGCTTCACGCTCTTTTTTAATTTTTTCAATGTTCTCAATACAAAGTAAATCATTACTTACATCGTCACTTGCACTATGTATCAACCCGTTTTTTTGTTTGCACCACCATGTTAAAGTGTTTACAGTAATCACGCGCACTATTGTTTTAAAAATGTCGTTATGATGCTCGATACACTCATGCCAGCCCATATTAATTTTCCAATGTTTGAAATGTTCCAGTAATACTTTGAGAATATTTTTCCAATGAGATCGCGTTTCTAATAATTTAATAACTCTACATACTATTTGTCTTGCAACAATTGGGAACTCATTGTCATTTTTTAAACTGTTATGACATTCTTCGCAACAGTTAAATTGTTTTATTATGGCAGCAATAATGTCACTCAAACGTTCCGTTAAATATGCTACGCTGGATTTTTCACAAACAATTGTATCACTCAACATTTCATATGGTTCATCATCATCACTGTTGGGAACATCACACATTTTAATGTCTAACTCTTCCTTCAAACAGTTTTCTAAGGTACACAACATAAAAGAGTCTTTTGCAGTTTCACAATTGCCTCCAATAACTGACACTGCCTTGTTGCTTAACAATAAAGTTATAAATGAGTCTTGAAATTGTCGAGGTGTTGGATTAATATTACGAACGGCATGACTTCTAATTTGTCCAAAAAAATTCTCAATCGGATCTTGATTGCAATACCGGGTTTTTAAATTTTGAAAACCGTGTTTTAAATGTATTATTTTCCAAATTTTTTCAAACCCGTTAATAGTAAATAACCAGTTTTTTAAAGTTAGTACGGATGGAAGCATTTTGTGTGTCACCTTATGTACGTAGCACATTTTCCTAATTCGATTTTTTGCGTCCGTCCAAAATGCATGATGAGCACTGTCCTCTGTTAACGGGGAACGTAGATCACTTTCACTCACTTCACTACCATTCACTGAATCAAATATGTCGTTGAAAAAAAGCACTATTTCCGCCGTAGAAATCCCTTCTTCATAGTCTATCTTCATCTGCGAATCCCCCATCTCCACGACACCTGTAATAACAAATATGAATATAAATATATATACATATAAGAAAACAGCATCCGCGGAAGCTAGAAAGCCAAAATATTTTGCTATTAAAGTGATATATCTTTTCTCTGTGTTTATAATTAGTATAATATACACTTACATTTAGATCTTGTGAACGTCTCTATACAGCTTGCAACTGTCCCACTTAATACTTGCGTGGCATATTTCACACGCATTTTTTTGATCTTGTCCTCCATTATGTGTTCTTTAGTAAGTTTTTTTAATTGTGGACGTATAATATTCAATTTCTTGTCCATTAGCCACGCTTTCTTAATTACATCCCACGATGCTATGCGTTTTTCTGTTGACTCGTCACAGTTTATCATTAAATCTTTGGTTACAAGATTGTTCCTTATACCTTTAATGAGGTGCGGAGGATCGAATAGTGGGACAACCTCAACATTTCCCACTTCAAATGTTTGAGCTGTTAACATAATTTTTTAATATAAACATGTATTACACTCATCTGACTGCTATATTATTACATATGGATATGATTTACCTTGTGTTCTTCTCTCAAAGTTTCGTTTCATATCTGTCCGTAACAATAAATCTTTAATAGCGGCTACATTAGGTGATCCTTGATCACAGACAGTTGCAACGATGAGAAAACCTGCTTTGGTTATTTTAGATACATGCTCTTTTATGCATCTAATTAATTGTGCTGTATTTGTAGCTTTTGCACAAAAGTTATAAGAAACAGGCATCTTCCAGCCTGTATGTAAGCCACGCAACATAAAAACTAAAGCGTGATCCGCAACTTTACTTGTGCGATTATTGCCCCAATCCTCAAGCCCACATATGAGATCCCTTCGGATATCATAAGTGACATTGGATTGTATGGATACCTCGTCCCACATTAGGATGCACACTTTATCTTTTGCAGACATTTTAAGAGCAATATTCTCTAAATGTTGTAGGATGAAAGGATTTAATCCAGCAGTGACAGGTATTTTTTCTAGTGACAATTGTAAAGTTTGTCTGGATGGAATATGCTGAAAAACATCTCGCAAACGAGAATAAGCACGCTTTCCCATTGTTTTATACAATGTTAAAGCTAAAGCCTTTTGCTTTGCATCATATCGATGGCCCTAAAAATGTCAACAAAGTACTGTCAAAACATTAATAAATAACATATTAAAATATTTAAAAACTATGAAATACATTATTAAGTTATAATATATTTAGTATAAACATTTCAATATAAATCAGTTTCTATTATACATATAAACATGCAATAGATAACAATAAACATGCAGCTTAATGTGAAGCAAACTTTCTATAATTATTAAACTACTTGAAGAAACGTAGTACATGTTTTACCAAACCAATACAAATAATAAAGCATGCAAAATAAATACAAAATGGTATAGACAAATACGAGCAATAATAATAGTTTATATCAGCAATATGATTAAAATATAAGAAGTGTAAACTCAATCGTTGATATTAAAATAATTATCATATCACATAATACAGACGTCTACAAGGGTAATACAGATCTTTGTGTATACATCTTTATTCAACATGCGCGCCTTTATTTTGAAACACAGTATGCAGCTAAAGTTGAAACAATATACCTAATTAAATTGACAATTAATATTAGTGCTAAGCATCTTTTAGAAATAATCTGAATAATATTATCACATGCATCAGTGGTCCAATTGGCTAAAAGAGACCCTTTCCGGGTAGTAGGAAGATCCAGGTTCGAATTCTGGTTATCTGAGATAATATTTGTCAATAAATTTACTAATTATTTTTAAAGAATACTTAATTAGCATCAATATTACATTTATTGTCAATTTAAATAGATATACTATTTCTACTTTAGCTGCATACTGAGTTTCAAGACCAATAGAGATATCGGTGCGCTTTGGCTACATTGAACGAAGATTGTAGACGTTTCTATATTTTGTGATTTATTTAAGTATAAGGATTACACACAAAAATGTCCTTAAATTCATAAATAAGAAATGCCATTGTCACTCAGATATAATTTCTTCTACATGCCGCTAGAAGTATAAGCAGACCTGAAAATACCTTTTAAAGTTGAAAATATTAATAAATTTCGTCAAGAAATGATTAATACATATATGTAATGCATTATTTTCTTTCAATGTGCATACAGCAATATTAGAAATATCTTTAGATACAATGCACAGAAAAAACAATATGTCAAGATGTCAAGATAAAAAGACACACAAAATTATACACTCTAACTCACTTCTTTTTGTAAAATGAACATTTTAATATCGTGCGTCATGTGGTCCGTCTGCATTGCTTCTCCTGTATTGTGTCCTTTGCTGAAAGATTTTTCCTTCAATGACTCCAGTGATGATGTTGAAAGAAATGCCGTATCAAAAACTTCATTTTCCTATGAATGTTGCAGTATTATGTATACATAGTAATATATTTACCTAAACACTAAAATTATTAAAGCCATCCCACATTGTTCCATCATAAGGAATATATAGTAAATATCGTATATAAACATCAGTTGCCTATA
>NW_011965409.1:5338-6525 GCF_000949405.1 Vollenhovia emeryi
AAGAATTATATTACATTTACATAAAAGCATATTTAAGATTTTAATAAAATAAAATGTAACTTTAATATACAGAAGTAAAAACAAATATGTGATTATCTAATTTCTTATTGTAATAAAGAAATATATTTTAATATTATATTTTAGTTAATTTATGTGTCCGTGTTTTCATATTAATTGAGTATATAATTTACAGATATATTTATGTATGAAAGATTTTTTAACAAGTATAAAGTTATCAACTTCTTGTAAACTTACCAATCATGTTATCTAAACCAATTATCTTCAACCAGTTCTGCGCTGTAAGATCTTGTGCGGGCAGCCTATGTCCTGGAACTCTTGCAGAAGATGTGCATCCTGGCACACAGCACCTCCACACCATTTTTGCTGAAAAGCTTAGAGTACTCTTAGAAAATTACTTATTTAGATATATTATGTATAAAATAGCATGCAATATATACACACGTATATACGTGTATGTCCCAGTAAGAAAGGATTCGTCGATCGACGTCGAAATGATGTCGAATCGACGTCAATTCGACGGTGTCAATGTCGATTCGACGTCGTTTCGATCGACGAATCATTTCTCACTGGGGTAGAATAGGTTAGTTATTTTACTACCGCTACTAATACTACTAATGGTATAGATGTGATAAAATATTATGCTATACTGACCTTTGGCTTCTTGCTTGCTCTTGTTGTAGCTCTGGTTAGCTGGGGTAGCTCTCGAATGCTCTCTGATACTCTCAAAGTCGTCACCGTCGTCACTCACTAGTCCTGCTCTCGCCGCGCTTTTGCACACTTCAACTTGTTATTGGCGCGTATTCCCACTCCTCATCACGTGACCGATTTAGTTCAGTATTTTTTAGTCCAAGCGCAGATGGTGGTACAATATAGCTGTCCCCCCATCAAGATAGAAGTTTGCACTTCCTGGAATTCCTTGGGCAACTCGGACAGCCATGTGCGCACGAACTCCTCTACCTCGTCGTCGGTGTTGAATCTTTGACCTCCGAGGGCTTCTTTCAGTGGTCCAAACATGTGGTAGTCGCAGAGTGATAAATCCAGACTGTAGGGGGGGTGTTCTAGTACCTCCCACCCCAATTCTGATATTGTATCGAGCGTGAGACGCGCGGTATGAGGGCGCGCGTTATCCTGGAGAAGAATCGCACTTCGCGCTGGAATGCTCCTCC
>NW_011965410.1:0-6526 GCF_000949405.1 Vollenhovia emeryi
TTCCATATGCTGCATTTTGCACAATATGTGCATACTAACCCTTTGAAGCATGGTGGTGACCCACGTTACCACCTCAACTTCTTTACTTTGTGGCCATTTAATTTCTAGTTAACGCATTTAGGTCGGGCTTCTGCATTTTTCGGGTATCTTAGCAATAAAATAATATAAAAAAAGTTAAGTGGTCTTTAATATTTATTGTAAAAGTCTTGTTAGATAAACAAGTATGAAAACACAGCAATTTTTTCGGAAAATTTCATATTGGCCAAGTTTTTTAAGATTATTTCTTGGAAACTTTGTACAAAGGGGTTTTCAGGATCGCTCATTACGAATCTGATGTCAGATGTTTTAAATTAAAAATCGCCGACCCAGAATGGCGAATGCAGAGTACGTGAATTTTTTAAGTATTCAAGTTTTTCAGCATTTTCGTTCGATTACGATATTTAGTTGATGTTTTCATTGAAAACTCGGTATCTACGGATCAGGTGTACAATTAAAAAATAACACTTTATAAATAGGAATCTGAAATCGGGAAATTTTGCGTTATTTTTTATATTCTATAAGAATTTTCAACTAGAATTTAGATTCCATAGGTTCTAATAATATCTAAATAATATTTCTTAGCATAGTTGAATTGCAGTTGAATGATGTTATTCTTTTAAGTTTTGAATTCCGCCATTTTGAATTATGAAAATCTGATAACGGATTCGTAATCAGCGACCCCAAAAACCCTCGTACACAAAGTTTCACAAAAAATGGTTCAATAGAAAAATGTATGCTTCGAAGGGTTAATTAAATCTTATTAAACGGCAAACTAAATTCGAGCTTAGTATCCTTGAAAGGACGCTCGAATTCCTATGAGTAAATTGGAACGCGAATAGTATCAATTGCGAAAAACAAACATAACGAATGAATACGAGATATTTCAGGACACTGGCCGCGATATTTGAGCAGCTGTAGAAAGATAATACATCTTTCACTTTCTATTTTCGTGAAGGATCATATGTCAACGTGTTATGGTAGTTTCATTCATGTCCTCGCGTTAATAACAATTTTCTTGGAAACCATAAAAATGCTTCTAAAATTTTCGCACGAAAGTGTCATATTTTTCCATCTCTCGACGCAAATTGTTAAGTTTGAAAAGACTCGTGAAGAATTTCTTTGCGTATATTCGCGTGCAAAGTAACGTATTTATATGTCACATTAGGAATATCTTGCACGCAAAACGTTTGTTGATGACAAACTTGATACGAACCGTGTACAGGATGCATCGCAAAAGCCGGAAGGATTATTATTAATGGATGACATATTCAGGATGGCCGTTAGTTTGTCTCACGATCTCTTGGAGGCGGACCTTCACATTAAAATGTATGACATTTTGTACCCCAGTCCATATAAACGTACAGCAAATACATGTTTTGTATGAAAGCAATGTTCATTCACGTGTGACGCGTCCTGTGTTACGATATCCTCTCTTATATTTTCTCTCAAAATTTCAGTTCTCAGGAAGAACGGCCGCGTAATCACTCTTGACAGTTCGTGTAAGGGGCGAAAAGGCCGGGGAAGAAATTTGCGAAAGAGGGTGGAAAAACGATAGGGGACGCGCGCGAAACAGGAAGAGGACGAAAAATACGCGGGGTTTAACCGCGCGCGCGGAAAGTCGTCAGTCTCCGCGCTTCGTTGAGCTTGCGCTCGCGGAACTTTCGGTTCGCTGGAGCGTACCGAAGCCGAGCTTTTCACCTAGAGACGGGTCAGCCTGCGTCTGACGTGCACTCCCGCAATGGGCATCGCCGATTTTCGTCCGCTGTTTCACGAACGAGACGAAACGACGAACGGAACAGCCCACTGTTGCTTTCAATATCCAGAAATCCTAGATTGCTCTTTGTCCGAAAACTTTCGCCACATCGCCGATAAATTGCAACTTCGTGTATTAGGATTTGTATGCGAATATCACACATAAAATAACTTGAAATTGAGTTTTTCTTAAATTTTAGTTTGCGTTGTTAACGTATGTATTGTCTATTTGACAAGTCTACTGTCTAAATGTATCCGAGACTTTGCAGCTGCATAATTGAAATTTTCGGCCGTTTATTCACTTCGCAACAAATCGATCGGTACGAATCGATTCTAACGCAGAGACGAACGATTTTTTAAAGAGATCCTTAAATACCGGAGAATATTAATTTGAAGATATTCTGACAAATAAACCATTATTTCATGCATCATTAATCTGCCGGCGTTTGTAATTTGTGTGAAATTCATTCGACACTTCGCATTTTCCTCAAAGAGAGCTGACCCTTCAATGGAAATTGATCCAGTCGATATCAGATTTCTCCTACCGTGAATAGCCTCGGTGTACAATTACGAGAGCTCTCTACGAGGGATTTGAAAGGTGAGAATTACGAGGCTATCGAGATATATCGAGAAAAATGAAGGACACGCAATGAGGACGCGGAATCCACGGCTTGATTAATATTTATGTATGCAAAAGTTTTCGTTTGAAAGGGATCTTAACTCGTCAGAATATAAACAGAGCTTCAGCTGGACAGGTTTTTTTACGTCAAGTATTTTTGCTAAATTCTATTCATCAAAATGTATTGTTATTTTATCAGAAATCGTATCGAAGATCCTAGGTGTTTTAAAACAATGATTCATATATCTGTCAAACATACTGCCAGAAAGAAAACTGCATATTCAACAGTGACGTAAAACCTATCAATTATCAATACATGTTCCTTCTTAAGACAAAAATACGCCTCAATGCTCGAAATTGAAATCATAACTCAATTTGTTATACGTACAAAAAAATTGCAAAAAAATCGCGCGGTCACAGTCGTCGTAAAATTTAAATGCAAGCCAGTGCGAAAGAGGCTCCGATGCGTCCGACTTGAAATTATGACAACCTCTTCTTATACAATATAATGTCTCTTCTCGAGTAGCTCTCCTCGTCTTTTGCCTTATTCAAGTTTCCGTTCCCCTCCAGGCAATGCACGCTTTCATTACAGAAGCCGCTGCTTGTCAGAATACCGAGAGATTAAATTCTAGAATACCAGACTTGCCATTTCCCTACGCTGTCTCTCATCCTATCATCAGTTGTTTGGCACACCCTGTGGATTCTACAAATTTTGAACTGCATTAAAAATGCAGAGACACCATTATCACATCTTGTTTCTGTACATACTGATAAGATAAATATTAAACATGGATAAATAAATGTGAAGAAACGAAACAAATAGAAAACGAATTTCAGTTTCAATAAATCATGTAATATAAAGCTTTCTTTTGTCTCCTTCTTTTCTAAGCAGAATGGTTAAAAGGTTAGCACGAGACCTTTCGAAACACTGTCTCATTTTGAATTCCATAAGCGCACGCGTATTATTATGACGCGTTTTTCATCTTTCGCGAAAAATGATATCGCTTTTACGCCGTAATAAAGAGTCCAAAGAGGAATCCGCCGAAATGTGAAAATTCGATTTCGTGGAATAGATGGATCGCGACTAAAGTATTTCGTTTGAGCCTCCGGAAATTGATTAAGAACGAACTAATCGCCTTTCTCTGTGAACTTATATTAGCATCCTTATATTATAATATCTTTTTTGCGGTACCGCAAAAAATCGATATTACTATCTTTTTTTTTACAGTACTGCTACCAGTAATTAATCGCGAGTGATTATTTTAAGGGGAAAGAACAAAGGGACGTATTGTTATATTAAATTATAATAGAGTCGAGTCTATATCCGTTTTTAACATTAAGGCAGAAAAGAGCTACGCGATAATTCAAGCGTACGTTAAAAGGATCCATGTATTAGTTTATCGCACAACTTCTACATTAATAATTTCTAGTATAAAATTTGAATAGTGCGACTTCCTCTATAGTAATTAATTTCATTATACATATAAGAGCTATAATTACTATGAAAACTTTGTTTTCACGAAAGTATCTCTTTTAGCATAGCTTTCATTGTATTAATTAATGTTATCCTGTAACAAAATTAAATTAATTTCTGTTCTCGTGTTATAATTATATTACATAGAACTCTGCGGAACCTCCACTACGAAAAGTACATATATTCTCGAATTATCTTAGTTTAGAGGTTTCGAACTTCGTCAGTATATTGCGCGATATATACTGCCAAACTCAAATGTGCGAAGCAGGATATTTTCGAGATGCGTCAAAGGGTGCATTTCATTCAAGGATAGTTTCATATACAAATATAGAGGAAAGTCCCCTGTTATGAGACAAGTTAGTTAATATGAGATAGCAGGGTTTCTGTTAAATTAACAAGCATCATCTATTGGATCCACCAACTTATTGCTCTTGAAGCGAAATCTGTTTAGTAGAAAATTCATTGTCAGATCGTGTAATCGTCGGGAAAAAAAAGATTGTGATTGAATTTGGGCGTTGAAAACCTGCTATCTCACGTTAGAAACCTATTTCACAATACGAGACTTTCCTCTAGTTGTAGTCATATGTAAAAACTTCTTTTTCTGCATATGCAAAGTTCTTCTTCAGAAAGTAAAATCTCGCATAGTGAAATGTCGTCAGAAGCACGTTGTTTGTCGAGATCGGAAATTCGTTTGGAAAATCGACTGGAAATTGGATTGAACCATCAGCCAATATTCTCCGGAACTTTTCGATTTGCATCCGAAGTGCGCGAGGAGTAAACTGATAATGAAATTTCAAGTATTGGGGATTTACGAGAATTCTTAAATTTTTCTCCCTTAAAATTCGCGAAATGGATTGAAACAGCCGAGGACTGTAGGTCGCCGTGACGTAAGATTTTCCATTCACGAGCTAGTTAATCGCGGAGATGTAGAAGGAAGTTGCGGCAGCGACGTTAATAATTATCACACATGGGAAGTACGATACGACGTAGTTACTCAGAAACATCTGGTATGTTTTGTCGCGCGCATATGTAAATGGACACGACATATTATCTCGGCGATTTATATACGACCGCTGCAGCTTTGTTCAAAGGCGTGTCCGTCGAAATTTTAAATATTAGCGACCTTATGTTAAAATGTTGCTTATATCTGGAATAAAATATGTATAATAACGTTTTATATTGGTAATAATTGCGTAATATAACACCTGCTATAGTACACAGTTATTTATTTAGAAGCATCTCTCGACTATTTGATAAAACACTTTACTTAATATTTTTCAGAAATTGATTATTATTAATGGTACTAATTTTTCATTATTATAAATAAATTAACTGTTCAAGATTTTCTGTCCCAGTGATCTATTAATAATTATTTTTTAATTTGACTTCCTTTCATAATGTTTATGAAATAACTGTTAAAAAGTATACTTCAATAAATGGATGTGAGGAAGCTTGTTGGAACATTGTTTCCATTATTTAGCTTGTAGCCAATTGTAACTAGTTGTTTTATAAAATTAAACTTTTCTGCGGTATTTCTAAACCGTGCGCGAGAAAATCGGACGCCACCTGCGTGATTAACTGTGCGGTCGATACATGTTTGGTAAACCTTAAATACAGACGATTTGAATTGTACAAGTTCCACAGTGGCTGCCAACAGGATGTCTCAGCATAATTTACGCCGCTACGATATAATAGATGCAATAATGACAGAGTTTCCTATGCGAATTACAGTGGCACGTTGCCAAGAAGGTCAACGTTATAAATTATCGCTTTTTTTTCTAGCGAAATTGCATAACCATTCTTGCCGTATATCGAGACGTTCTGATATTCCTCACGCGTCTCAAAGCGATTCTTTCGCGACTCTCTCGCCGATGCATTATTGCGAGCACTCCAAGTAATTACTTCCGAGTCACTGAGGAATGTTACGGCGAAAAATATATATTCCTTCTCGAGAAACTTTCCAAGTTTCGCTGTGGAGCCTCGAGCAAATTGGCCGGGGGAAATAATCCCCGTATATAATTTCAAGTATAACCCTCGAGTATATTTATACCGGCGCAAGAGTGTTCACCGAATGTGAGGGTTCGCAGAAATGACATCCACACATCATCGAATAAAAGAACTGTGTGCTCCAAACAGCCGGGGCTTAAGAGCTCGAATGCACAACCCACACACGCCCAGTACTTGCCAGCGTACACACGCGCCACATAGAAATACGTCGTTGCAGAGATGACGCAGGCCAGACTGGTCGAAAGATCCAGCGGATACCCCACTTTCTACGATCAGAAGATCGTTGTGGATCAAAGACGAGTTCAGGCACGTGCAAACCCAGGCGAGCGTTACAGAAGGGCACCAGACACAAAAGCCGAATAATAAATTTGCAAGGGAAACACGAACCCGCTTACATAAGGTCAATCGTTCGCCGTTCCGCGCCAAGTCGTTCGGAAATACTTGCACGCTTCTTTCGAGATTATCCGCTGCACATGTACAAGGGCAAGAAACACATTATCGAGAAACATTAAATCCTCCTTTCCTTTACGATAAAGTCGAGCGGCCTTTAAAGAAATTTTCGTTCGTTATCAGTCATTTGTTTTAATAACACACTAACTTCAAGTCCTATCATTGAGCCACGCGAAACGTTGATA
>NW_011965411.1:0-6532 GCF_000949405.1 Vollenhovia emeryi
TTTATTTATGTGACCCATCCTCTCGTGCCAGGTCTGTAAGATCGTTGTTGCTACGTTAAGATCATCCTGTGTGCCCTTCACTCTCGGTCGGAACATCATACGAAATATCCCGTTTGTTTGTTTCACTCCGACTGCTGCGACTACCTTGTCTTTCGATAGCACAACACGATCGCGCTTGAAGACCACTTCAATGCCATTTGAAGTGCAAACTCCTACGGAAAATAAATTTTTCTTCAAACGCGGCGCGTATAACACGTTTTCGATCCGAGCGTCCATTTACCGCCGATACATTTAGACACAAGCACTGTCCCGATACCTCGCACATCGCACGTGCCATTGTCTCCGAGAGTGATGGTATTATCATCATTCGTTGGGGTATACTCGGCGACTGGTTAGTCGCGTCGATACGTCACATATCGCGAAGCGCCACTATCGGTTAACCAGACATCACCTACATCGAGCTCCATGAGCTTCTGTCTGTCTCTGCCCGATGGCGCCACACACTTTACGTTTGTGGGATGTTTCGTAACTTTATTTCTGCAGTCCCAACGTCTACAGGATACAGGATATGGACGTGCACGGGCGGTTGAATAATGACGACGGTTGTTAAATATAACGTACTTTTACTTAGCGTCTTTGCGTACTCTCTATTACATCACCCAGAGACAATGAATTTTCTGACCTCGACTACATACAAGACTCGGCTACGCCGCGCTGAGGCGACGATAGCGCCGAACTCTCTATCTATTGGCCGGGGCTAATTTGCCCAAATATGGCGGTACAAAAATATAGGAGCATATCTCCATAATATTCCCCCCTGAGATACTTACAAATAAAAACAAACTGACTTAATGATTATAATAATTGCTTCAACTTAAATCTAGATCACAAAACATAAAACTTATATTGTATTATTATATATGTAATATTAATCCTTAATCTATTATTTATTGAAATGAACAGTTTTTTTAACTTTGGATAGTTTCGAATATGTTTTTAACTCAGAAAAAGTTTTTGGTATTGGTTGTGTACTACTTTCTTTACCGGAGTGTGATGGTTCCGATGACGAAGCCCTTGCAGGAGACTCGTTCGGAGCGATAGTGTCTTCCTGTGCAAGGTAGGCAGGTTTCAGACGATCCACCGTTACGTTGGTTACTTGACCGTTTACCTCGATGCAGAAAACTCGATCTGAGATTCTCTTGATGATTCTATGTGGTCCGGAATAGGGATGTTCCAGGGGACGTCTGACGGTATCATCTCTTAGGAACACATGCGTACAGGTGTACAGGTCCTTGTATACGAATGGCTTGTTTCGAATGTGATGAGCCGTAGGAGTTGGCCGGATGTGTTGCATCATCTTCCGGAAGGGTTCAACGAAGTACTGCGGGTCGTTCGATGTCTCCTCATGATCGAAGAATTCGCCAGGAATCCTGAGAGTCTTACCGAACAGTAGCTCTGCGGTTGATGCTTGGATATCTTCTTTGTAACAGGTGCGAAGGCCTAGCAGAACGACAGGTAAAATGTCGACCCATTCGTTGTTAGCTTGACACATGATTGCCGTTTTTAAGGATCTGTGCCAACGTTCGACCAGCCCATTGGATTGAGGGTGGTATGCTGTGGTCCGGTTGCGTTTGGTTCCCATCAAATTTGTCAAAGCGTTGAATAGTGTTGCCTCAAATTGAGAACCACGATCGGTCGTTATGATTTTCGGTGCTCCGTAACGGGCAATCCAAGTGGAGAAGAATTGTTTCGCGATGCAGTCTGCTGAAGTTTCGACCAAAGGAACGGCCTCGGGCCATCTAGAAAAACGATCAATTAGTGTTAAGCAGTACTTGAAACCACGCGATGGCGGGAGTGGACCGATGATGTCCAAATGAACGTGTTCGAAACGTGAATCTGGGACTTGTAACTTTTCTGGAACAAAGTGGTTGTGTCGAGCGATTTTAGAACGCTGACACTGTAGACACGCTTTTGCCCATGCAGTTGTCCTTGTTCATACTGGTCCAGACAAACTTTTGAGCTATTTGTCGTCGGGTGGCTCTTCCGCTCGGGTGAGACAGTCGGTGCACCATATCGAAAATACGTCTTCGCAGAGTTAACGGTACGAATGGTCTTATTTCATCTGTGGAACAATCGCAATACAGAGTTGAGTTTGTTTCTGGGAGGAGGAATCTCTGTAACTTGAGTGACGATGATTGTGCTTGTAGTTCACGTTGCAAATCCTCATCTGATGCCTGCTCGCGTGCGAGTTCTTCCGTGTCGACAATGGTTGGTACTGCTACTTCATCGATTCGAGACAATGTATCGGCAACAATGTTGTCCTCTCCAGCGACGTGGCGTATATCGGTCGAGAATTCTGAGATGTAAGTTAGCTGTCTGCACTGTCTTGGTGAAGCCCGTTCCAGTTTTTGTGCAAAAGCAAATGTAAGTGGTTTGTGATCCGTCAAAACAAAGAAGTTTCGACCCTCTAGCATAAAACGAAAATGCTTGATGGCAGCATAGACTGCAAGTAATTCCCTGTCGTAAGCGGAGTACTTGGTTTGTGCGGGGGTGAGTTTCCTTGAAAAGAAACAGAGTGGTTGCCAGGAACGGTTTACGAACTGTTGTAGCACTGCCCCTATTGCTGTCCCTGAAGCATCTGTCTGTAACGAGAACTGTGCTTTGGGGTCTGGAAATGAAAGAAGTGTGGCGCTGGCTAAGTTCTCTTTAAGTTGGTTAAAAGCAGTTTTCCTATCTTCCGTCCAGTTAATTGGCATTAGGCTGCCCTTTTTATGTCCCACGATTGCTTCCTGTAAAACAGATTGTGTGTGTGCGGCTTTAGGCAAAAATCTGTTGTAAAAGTTGATCATGCCCAAAATTCGCCGTAAACCTTTGACGTTGGCAGGCATGGGGAAATCCTTAATTGCCTGAACTTTTTGCTCAGCTGGTGCTAATCCTTCCGCTGAAATTCGATGTCCAAGGAACGAGACCTCCGATGCGCCGAAAACACATTTGGTTATATTAATGATGATTCCGAATTGCTTGAGGCGTTGAAATAACCTTCTGAGATGGGTACTGTGCTCTTCCGCGTCCCTGGATGCTATTATGATGTCGTCCAGATACGTGTAGCAAAAATCGAGTCCTCTTGTTACCTCGTCTATAAATCTCTGGAACGTCTGTGCGGCGTTACGCAATCCGAATGTCATAAATGGGAATTCGAAGAGTCCGAAGGGTGTTATTATCGCTGTTTTCGGAATGTCTTCTTCTCTGACAGGAATTTGTTGGTAAGCACGGACTAAATCGATTGTAGAAAAGATGGTTGCACCATGTAGAAACTGCACACAGTCCTGCAAAAATGGAATCGGATATCGATCGGGTTCGGTGTTCGCGTTGAGCTTACGGTAATCTCCGCAGGGCCTCCAATCCCCAGATTTCTTCGCGACCAAATGCAGCGGGCTTGCCCAAGCGCTTTTCGATGGACGGCATAGTCCTTGTTGCAGCATGTACTGGAATTCAAACTTGGTTGCTTTAAGCTTATCCGGTGCGAGACGACGAGCTCGAGCTACTACTGGCTGTCCTCTCGTGGTAATGGCATGTGCGACACTATGCTTCTGCGGTTTCTTCGAAATCATTGAGCTTCGTGTTATTTCTGGAAATTCCTTGAGTAGATCGCTGAATGCTGTAACCATCTTGAGCTGAGGGACTTGTAGTGACGAAACGTTACCGACACAGCCATAAGCGTTAAGACTAGTATTACCGTCTATCAGTCTTTTTCTCTTTATATCGACTAAGAGGTTAAAATGAGATAAAAAATCTGTGCCTAAAATAGGTTTACTCACTTCCGCCACGAGGAAAGGCCATTGAAAGGCTCGACGCAACCCAAAATCTAGTTGTATGAGCTTCTGTCCGTACGTCGGAATAGGTGTGCCGTTTGCGGCCTGCAATGTAAGGTCGGATTTCGTGCTTTTAGTCTGGTATGGCGCTGGAATGACTGAAACATCGGCCCCTGTATCTACAAGAAACTTCTTCCCGGAGAGACGATCAGTAATGAAGAGGCGGCGTAAGATTGCGACCGGGGAGCCTGCCGCAGACGACACCCCGGGTTTTAGTTTTCCTCTTTGCTTTCAGCCTTGTTCTTCCAGCCACAAGGTGACGTGCACTTTTTGGCGTTTGCGCCGAAACGCTTGTGATACCAGCAGTGTTTAGCGTCTGCCGAACTTGACCTTGTGCGTGACTTACTGTTAGATCTGCTTCGTGGGCGGCGTGAGGATGATCCGCGTCCTTTTGATTCGATCCTGTCCAGTCTTTTGATGATTTCACATAGTTGATTCTCCCACGGACTGGTGGAAGTGCTGGGGTTCGCAGGTACAACTTCCAAGCTGGAAACGCTGGTGGATATGATGTCGTGTATGCGATCTGCCATGGTTGCCAATTTATCGAGTGAATCTTCGCTGGTGGTGAGTACAGTCTGCGTATTGGTAGGAAGGCGTTGTATCCATAGCGACTTGAGTAGTTCTTCGGAGATCTTGTTCTCGGCTAGGTCTCTCATGTATTTGAGAAGGCGGGATGGGCGCTGATTTCCCAGCTCAGTCTTGTTGAGTAAGGTCTTAAGACGCTTCTCCTCGCTGTCTTGAAACTCGTTTAGGATACGTGCTTTGAGAGCCTCATATTTACCGTCTTGAGGTGGACTCATTACCAGTTCGCTCACCTCGGCAAGAACGTTTGCGTCCAATGCTTGTACGGCATGGTAGAATTTCGTGAGATCTTGCGTGATGCCGATCGTCGCGAATTGTGCCTCCATTTGGAAAAACCAGATTGCCGGCTTCTCCTTGCTGAATTGTGGTGGGCGTACGCTTATACGTCCGACTTCTCGGCCGTGATCCCCGTTATTTTCGTTGTCTAGAGGCATCGTAAGCGAAAGAGAGAGGATGCGTAAGTACGTTACGGGTATCTCGCGTCGGGAGAGTAGATCGGGCGGAAAAAGAAAAACGACCTCGTCGTGCGCCGTCTGTCGTAATCTCGGTGCTTGACGGTCTCGTCGCCGGCCGCGCCGTGGATCACGTCGGGGTCACCAATGTGGGATGTTTCGTAACTTTATTTCTGCAGTCCCAACGTCTACAGGATACAGGATATGGACGTGCACGGGCGGTTGAATAATGACGACGGTTGTTAAATATAACGTACTTTTACTTAGCGTCTTTGCGTACTCTCTATTACATCACCCAGAGACAATGAATTTTCTGACCTCGACTACATACAAGACTCGGCTACGCCGCCCTGAGGCGACGATAGCGCCGAACTCTCTATCTATTGGCCGGGGCTGATTTGCCCAAATATGGCGGTACAAAAATATAGGAACATATCTCCATACGTTAGATGCTCGTGCTCCCACGTCTTCCGCCACGGTCACGAATGCCGACACCGCACTTGATTTCTCGCCGTCGCGATCGCGTGTCTTTTTCCCTTTCTGCCGACATTCGCGCGCATAATGCCCTTTCTTTCTACACACAAAGCACTCCACGTCCTTCTTAGATGCCTTTTTCCCTTGTCCCTGATTCTTCTTCGTTCCAGAACCTTTCACCGACACCGCTGAGAACGCACTCGCAATGTTGTCGTCCACGGACAGCCGAGATTCCTCACGAATCAACCGTTCCGTCAAAATGTCCATTTGGCTTTCCACTGCCGCACTCTCCCACGCAGTTCGGAACGCACTGTACCTTGGAGGTGGACAGCCTATTATTTTTGCCATGCCCATACAGCACAGGTAGATTCTAAGTATATACACAGTATATCGCAAACGTAGATTGTGTATATTCCATTAATATTCGAAATACGTACCACGATATTTTGAGAAAGTACGGAGGATGTTTCTATGTCTGCCCTAGAAGCCTACTCACAATATATCATAGGTATATTAATAAAATATTTTGAACACATAATTAATTGCCTGGTCAGGTTTTCCTTATCAAGACGTCATGACTTGTCCCTTGTTACGTCTTATAATTTCTAATAGGAGGGTAGTAGGGCATCAGTAGGCATCCTATTAAAAATATTTAATTTTTAACCTTAAAAATAAATAATGTTCAAAATGTGTTATAAATTATGTAATCATCAAAAGTATATTCAGGTCATTGAAGTTTATCCATGATCCAGACAACCAGTTGTCAGATCATATCGGCTCGCCTCTTATACTAATACAGAATGATTTTTACTTACGAGAAGGCTAACGCGCGGTCGCCATATCGCGGCAGTTAGTGGTTACTAGTACTACATGTTCTGAAAATATACGAGAATATGCGAAAAATAATATACTACTAAAAATGTTATAGGGATGATCTCAGTATGTTAAATACAGTACGTTTTACAGTATTGTTTTATAATATACGTAACAATATATTCTGATAATATACGATATATATACGAGAAATAATATACTGTAAAAGATGTTCTGAAAAGAGTGAAAACATCCTAAAAAAAATTTGCACATTGTTTCTTCAGCATTGAAGCATGCAAATTGGAAATTTGCACATTTCTTCCTCATCATTAAAGTAGG
>NW_011965412.1:0-1369 GCF_000949405.1 Vollenhovia emeryi
GTTTTCAAAATTTTTGATATTTGGTGAGATAAATGTTAAAAACAATAATTTTTATGGGTTTTTCATGGTTTTCATTGGTTTCTTGTTCCGACCGCCATGTCTAAGTTACATATTCATGTTCAGAACACAAAAATACATAGGAATTGAGTGGTGTTATCCCTTATTTCATATGCGTGGGTTTTCCGAAGGTTTACCGATTTTAATTCTATAGTTACATCTTTACTATACAGGGTGTATCATTTTAAGTGATGCAGCTAAATATCTCTTAAAATAAAAGAGATAGGAAAAATGTTTTAAACAATAGTTTTATGGTTCCAAGGGAGGCGGAAGTTGGCCATGTCAGTTTAATTGTAGGTGGCGCCACTTTCGAGATTTCTACATGGCGGCCATTTTTGCAAATGGCAACCGATTTTTATGTTCCAGTGAATGTCGTAGGTGACATGGAGACGAATACAACGGTTTTTTATTTTTTGAAAATGGATCATTTTTCACTGAGTTACAGTGTTCCAAAGTTTATAATTTAAGTAAAAAGCTTCGACCCCCATACAGTATGCGTATTTTGTGACTTCAAACTGTCCTTCTCTCTCTCTCCCCCTCTCTCTCGCTCTTTCTCTACCTCTCTCCTTCTCTCCCCCCCTCTCTCTCTCTGTGCGTGCGCGCGCGTGTGTATGTGTGTTGTTTCTATCCGTTATCTGACTCTGTTTGATAGTCAACCAGCTTCATACCGCTTGACACGCATTTTCCCGTGCTTAGCGTTACCCAGGATGAACGACGTGGACGTGGCGTGGCTTTCATCCCTTTGGGGTGCTTGATTTACGTGAGTCCACTTGCCTCTCACTTCGGGGTGCTTGTTTAACGTGAGTCCCCTTGCCTCTCACTTCGGGGTGCTTGTTTTACGTAAGACTTCTTGCCGAACATGTGTGTACGTGTGTGCATGTGACGAGCACTAGGCTTAGAAGCGCTAATTTTATAATTTATCCATTTAATAAATGTTCGAATACATTACCTTTCTGTTGTAAACATAAACGGAGCCGTTTCTGAAAATTTATAATGGTAGATAACAAAACTCGCCGAGGAATATTATTGCAGGCTCTTTTTATTCTGTTTTTCATATCCTCTCGAGTTGTCGGAGCTTCTTTGTATACTACATTTTTCAAATAACCCCACAAGTAAACATCTGGTGAAGTTAAATCTGGAGAACGTGGAGGCCACTTTGTAGCGCCGAATCTGCCTATCCATTTTTCATGGATCACTCACCTTAATCAAGTGTACCATGAAAAATGGATAGCAGATTCGGCCCTATAAAGTTGCCTCCACGTTCTCCAGATTTAACTTCACCAGATTTTTACTTGTGGAGTTATTTGAAAAA
>NW_011965412.1:4525-6533 GCF_000949405.1 Vollenhovia emeryi
TGCATTTGTGTCGCACGACATGCTCAAACGTGCAGAGATCGTAACTCAAGTTTGGACGGATATGGCACTGGTGAGTTTATCGTAACGGATTCATTTTTTATATCAAATCTAACGTTTATTTTCTTGTACGTTAATGCTTATTTTTTGAACATTAGACTAAATTGTCGGAATAAAGGGACGTCCCCCTTGTATACTGTACAGTCATACAAAGACGATTGCAAGTCGACGTGAAAGGAAATCGAAAGCGCTTCATATTCTTTTAGTTACAATTATCTATCCGAAGAGTTAGGTTAATTTAACCGCAACAAGATCTTCTTGAGACTTCGTTTGTGTCGCCTGATAGGCAAACATGCAGAGATCGTAACTCAAGTTTGGACGGATATGGCACTGGTGAGTTTATCGTAACGGATTCATTTTTTATATCAAATCTAACGGTTATTTTCATATACGTTAATGTTTATTTTTTGTACATTAGGCTAAATTGTCGGAATAAAGGGACGTTTCCCGTTGTATACTGTACAGTCATACAAAGACAATTGCACGTTAGGTTAATTTAACCGTAACAAGATCTTGTTGAGACTGCATTTGTGTCGCACGACAAGCAAACATGCAGATATTGTAACTCAAGTTTGGACGGATATGGCACTAGTGAGTTTATCGTAACGGATTCATTTTTATATCAAATCTAACGTTTATTTTCTTATACGTTAATGTTTATTTTTTGTACATTAGGCTAAATTGTCGGAATAAAGGGACGTTTCCCTTTGTATACTGTAGTCATACAAGGCCAATTGCAAGTCGAGGTGAAAAGAATTCGAAAGCGTGAATTTCATCTTTGCCATCTGTAAAAAATTGTTTAATCTCAACAAGATCTTGTGACTGCATTTGTGTCGCACGACAAGCAAACATGCGGAGATCGTAACTCAAGTTTGGACGGATATGGCACTGGTGAGTTTACTTAACGGATTCATTTCTTATATCAAATCTAACGTTTATTTTCTTGTACGTTAATGCTTATTTTTTGAACATTAGGCTAAATTGTCGGAATAAAGGGACGTCCCCTGTTAAGAATATAGTTTAGTTAGTGTTAAGAATGTAGTTTCGTTAGGGAAATATCCGCATTTAAGCGTAAGGCGGCGCCGTTAGTATAAGAAGCGTGTGCGCAAGTCGAGTTCCCCCCTCCTTTACGAAAAAGAGGGTCTGTCGTCATGCGGAAGCGAGCGTCAGTAGTAGTAGCAAGTAGTACGTAGTACGAAGGTTGTAGCTCACCAGAGCAATAAAGCATTTTGATTTCACAAGAGCCTTGCATCATTAAACAACAATTAACATTGGCGCCCAAACGCGGGGCTCGAGTAAAGGCATTTATCGAGAGAACGAGAAACAAGCCGGTGAAATACACGCCGGTAGAACGTGCGAGAAGCTTCCATAGCAGTAATACACAAAGAACACTCGCCGTTCGTAAATACGTGAGCGTTCTCGCTGGGAGGATTGCTCAACCTACATCGAAAGAGCGTTTCGAGGACAGCGGATCGCGAGACATAGATTCGGCATTGCATCAACTCATAGTGGTGCATCGTCGTAACGCACAAGGGACATCCGCCATACTGGTCATTGGTCGGATAAGGCCGTCGTCGGATGCAAGGGGACGCGAGTACACAAAGTCAGCAGCGTTCAATTCGGTAGTTCTCCTGTAAAGCGACATGGCAGAGTCAAGGGGACTAAAGGCAACACGTGCTCAATTGAAGGGGCAAGTCACTAGGATATACAACTTTCTTACGTCGACACAAGACGTAACGTACGCACAAGCGCAATTACGAGCGGGCAAGCTACACGAGCTATGGGCTGCGTTCAATAGCAACCAAACGCAATTGGAAGTTCTGAAAGTCACCGAGGATGATCAGTTAGACCAAGTCATACAACAGGAACAAGGCGAACGAGAAGTATTTGAGGAGGCGTATTACAAGGCATTAGACAAGGTGCATACCATAATGGAATTGACGGCTCCAGT
>NW_011965413.1:0-6535 GCF_000949405.1 Vollenhovia emeryi
ACAGGCGCGCCATCTACAACGTTTGTCTCGATCATATTTGAACCGCCCTCGTACATTTGGCTCATTAATGGTGTACGTGGAACAATCTAAAATCAGTTCCTGTAAATTTCAATATCTCATTTATTTGAATGTAAAAACAAAATAATGATATACAGGGTGTACCGCAATTCGTGACCGAAATTTTAATAACGTATTTTTGAGCAAAAAGTAAGACGAAAATCCTAATACGAAAATGCCGAGGCTATAATACTTTTCAAATGGGAAGCATTTATAATAGACAAATCAGGTAGTCTAAAGTTCGCGCGTTCAGGGACGGTACATTGCACAGTGATAAAGGTACTTTTGCATCTTTGCCGATATACCTAAAAAAATTTAAGTAATTACCCACATAGCACAGGGACGTCCATTGAACGTCCGAAGGACGTCCGATTGGTCCGACATGGATATCCGTGGGATGTCCGTATTCGTCCGTTGACTGTCCATGGGACGTCCATATTATGTCCAAATGTCCGGCCTATTTACGTCCATAAGACGTCTTAGGGACATCCGGTAGACAAATAAGGATATCCCACGGACATCCGTGTCGGACCAATCGGATGTCCTTCGGACGTCTAATGGACATTTGATGGACGAAAATACAGTACCTCCATTGGATGTCGAATTCGAATGTCTTATGGACATTCGGTAAACGAAAATACAGGACAATCCGGATAATTAAAAGCCCGTACTGATAGTCGTTGTTCAATTCTCAAGATCAGTCTGTCTTTGTCTCGCCTACTACGTTTTTCCATACGCGACACGAGACAAAGACAGACTGATCTCGAGAATTGAGGAACGACTATGAATACGGGCCTTAAACTGCTTTAAACTTAAACTAAAGGTTTAAAAAGATCAAATATACACAATCGTTACAAGGTAAATGGTGCGATATAAGGATAAAATAAATTATTTTACTCGGCAAATAAACGAGTGTATTTGGATTTATGTTTTATTAAATACTTAGTTTCAGTACTAATAAAATTTTCAAGTAGATGTGTAGTTTCTTTGGTATAATCCAGTTCATTGCTTACGATAGGACTAATCTTCATCATCATTTGCACGAGGCTCATCATTATTTGCACGAGGTTCATCATTATTTGCACGAGGCTCATCGTCAGCTGCTGCTTCTACACCTTTACCACATTTTTCAGGCGCACGACGCAGCCACTCTTTAATGAAAATGCAAATAGATGCATTGTGGCATCAGGATAATGTTTTTGAACAATATCTGAAAAATGAAATAACAAGTTTTAGATTTCAGTATGCCAATTTTAATAATCAATAATTAAATATAAACAAAGGACAACGAGCCGAGTTGGATGTGCTTGCTAAATTATCGTGTTAAGAAGCTTGTTATAAATAGACGTTACATTAAACTTATAATCAGTTAATTAACATTCATAAACTAATTATTCTGTTTCAATAATAGGTAATGTATTAGGGTGTGTAGAATTTACCTATTACAATTGTGCAAAAGCGCAGTTCGGAAAACTTTTTTTTCTTTCTTCTTCCAAGCCAACTGAATGTTTGCGCTAGTTCATATGTGAAGCACTTTTTCAAGAGGCTTTGTACAGTATGTTTTATATTTTGGCCTCCTAGTTTCCGTAAGTGCTTTATCTGTGCAAAATTATAATATCACTAAATACACTTGACTAAATCACCATCAAAAACATAAATGGGATTAAAATTAACGAATATCTTACCAATTTTGCACGATTTTGTTCGTCCATTAAATATGTCTCTAATGTTTGTAACTCCTTGTCGTTTTTAATGGGAAACATAGAAATTAACGAATTCTCTCCCTCTTCATTTTTTTCGCCTGCTTCATATTTTTGACAGGTTTACATACGTCTTGTTCATCATTTTGATTTGCAATGATAATGTTTAGTTTATATTTTATATCCGTCAATATTTTTATAACATATTTTTTGAATGAAGCATCGTCTGCAATTATACAAAATTATTAATTACTGTTGGGAAAGCTTCGGGAGAGTAACTTGACGAGGAGGCGATAGTAATTCGCTTGACTTCCTTTATTGCAAAAATGCTCGTACTCGTCTCACAGAAAACAGAATAATCGCATAGGCGGTACAGCACCGACGTACGAGGTACGAGAACAATGAACATAAACCTAATAGATCGCACACAGCGTTAAGCGAATAGGAACTAGAATGTAGAGGTCGCCCTGATACATAGAGGGACAGAAAGAAGTGAATACACAACACCCCCGCTCAATTCCGACTGTCCATTATCAAAAGAATACAAAGGGGGGCTAAGAAAGGCCGAGACCGACCTTACAAGCTGAGTGTTTGGGGCCGTTTAGGGCCTTGGTTAATACATCCGCGGTCATGAACTCGGTAGGAATATATTCTAGTTTGAGGGGTTTACACAGGAGCGCCTCACGTATGAAGTGGTGTCTGATGTCCACGTGTTTGGTCCTGGAGTGATGGATAGGGTTGGAAACGAGCTGGCTGGCTCCTTGGTTGTCGTTATATATAGTGACTTTCCCCAATTGATCCAAGCCCAGCTCCTTCAGTAAACTCGAGAGGTACAACGCCTCCTTCACTGAATCCGAAAGTGCCATGTACTCCGCCTCTGTAGATGATAGAGCAACGGTGCGCTGCTTCCTAGATTCCCAAGAAATCGCAGCCCCGCTGAGTATGAAACAGGAGCCGGTGTAAGACCTTCTATGACGCAGTTGCCCCAGTCCGAGTCGACGTATCCGAGCAAGCCCCGATTGGTCTTCGTATAGGTTAAACCTTGATCCGTTGTTCCCTTGAGGTAACGCAAGACTCTTTTGGCTCCAGCCCAATGTTTTTGGCCGAAGTTGTTGTTAAACTGGCTGAGGATGCTAACTGAATGAGTAATGTCAGGACGAGTACTCACAGACAGATACATCAGAGCTCCGATTAATTCTCGATAGGGAAGAGCGAGCTCCGACTCGGTCTTCTCGGGGATCTCGAATTTTTCACCTGGAGTGAGCGGAGTGCTTACCGATTTGCAATCGCTCATGCCAAACTTGGCGAGTATATCCTGAATGTATCCGGTTTGAGTAAGGCGTACGCTGCCGTCCTCTTGTTTGATCTCGATGCCCAAACAATAGTCCGCAAGACCCAGGTCCCTGATTAGGAATCTTCGGGCGAGCTGGCTCTTGATTAACTGGCATCTCCTCTTGTTTTGCGAAGCGATGAGAATGTCATCCACGTATACAACCAAGATGGTAAGTTCGCCGTGCAGCCGATTCACGTAGACGCACGGGTCCGCAGCTGTAGGTTTCAAGCCGATGTCCTGTAGAGTCTGATCCAGCTTGAAGTGCCATTGGCGTCCGGACTGACGAAGGCCATATAGTGCCTTCTTCAACCTGCAGACTTTGTTGGTCCCTTGCAAGCTTCGAAGCATATTCTTAGCTTGTTCCGCTGACCTTTTTCCTTTGTCTTCGGAGATGATCCGTCTCAGCGACTCCTCGAGATGGTCTGGTACGTCCATATACAGCTCGGTATCGATATCACCATTCAGATAGGCGCTGGTGACATCGAGTTGAAAGATCTCCATACCGAGCTCGACCGATAGGGCCGTTAAGAGACGCAGCGAGCCCAGCCTCGCGACGGGCGCGAAAGTATCGCGGAAGTCTATACCGGGCCGTTGTGAAAAGCCCTTAGCCACTAGCCGCGCCTTTCTGCGTTCCAAGGAGCCATCGGACTTGTATTTGTTGCGCAGAACCATCCGGCATCCGATCGTCTTGGCGTGCGTCGGCCTCTCGACTATTTCCCACGAGTCGTTACGTAGTAGGTTCCTAATCTCAGTGCATATCGCCGACTTCCATTCATTGCCGTCCGTTCCGGAAATCGCCTCTGATAATGGGATCTCCGACGCGCTCATGGCCACTTCGTGATCAGTGGAGCCAATCGATCGTGTGTCCTCCTCGACCGCAGTTTCATCTTCGATACTCGCCTGTACGTCCCCGACGGGGATCAAGTTTGGCTGCTTCCTGGGTCGGCCGGGTCTGCCAGTTATTATCTTCTTTGGTCTGCCCGGTCCTCTCTTCAGCCTTACGTCTTCCGGCGTGTCCTCGAAATCGTCTGAGTGGACTTCCTGTTCGTCATTTGGCGAGTCTTTGGAGCCATCCTCTGAGTTGTATTCCTCGGCGTTGGGTCCAATGTCCGTTTCTTGCACCGCGGAGTCTGGGATGTCCCGGTGTAGTTCCTCGTCCTGAGGCCTCATATCTCTTGAGATACGGATCTTTCCTAGGCTTGGCACCCATACGCGATATCCCTTTGACTGGCTGCAGTAGCCAACGAAGATGCCCTCTATCGCTCTAGGATCAAACTTTCCCTTGCCAGGGGTCTTGTCCAAGATGAACACTTTGCTCCCGAAAGTCCTGAGGTGTCCGACATGCGGCTTCTTCCCGGTCCACAACTCGTGAGGGGTCCCTTTTTCCAAGCTTCGAGTGACGCACCGATTGCGGGTATAGTTGGCAGTCGAAATCGCTTCACCCCAGAAGGACCTGGGAAGTCCGGATTGTATAAGCATGCTCCGGGCTGATTCGACAAGCGTCCTGTTCTTTCTCTCAGCAACCCCGTTTTCCTGTGGTGTGTATGGGACCGTGAGACGTCGACGGATACCCGCCTTCTTGAAGATGTCGTCCATGCTTTTATTGCAAAATTCCTTGCCGTTATCAGATTGAACAGCTTTTATCTTGTGACCAGTATGTGTTTCGGCGTAGCCTTTGTACTCTAGAAACTTGGAGGTGACCTCGCTCTTTTCGCGGAGAAGGTATATCTCGCACCATCGACTGTAGTCGTCGATGAACGTTAAAAAGTAGCGGGCGCCTCCCTTTGATTGCGTACGCATGGGCCCACATAGATCTGTATGGACTATCTCCAGCGGTTTGGTGGATCGTTCGCTCCTTGGTTGAAAAGGGGTGCTGGTCAGCTTCCCGGCTAAGCAGGATTTACAGTTAATCTGTGTCTCAGTGTCCTTTAACTCTGGACCAATAACTTCTTTGTTTTTGAACATTTTGATTAAGTCATTTGCGTTTACGTGCCCCAGGCGATAATGCCAACTCATCGCGTCCGTGGGACCGTCGTCAGTAGCAATGCACGCTCTTTCCTTTTTCTCTCGCAGATAGAAGAGATCCCCTTTGCGATCGGCTATCATTTTGACGTTTCCGTTGGTGTCCTTCACGTATGCGGCGTTCCTCCGGAATAGGATCTCGTGGTCGTTGTCCACGATTTTGGTGACTGACAGTAGATTGGTTCGTAGGCTTGGAACGTAAAGTGTGTTCCGCAGCCTAATCGCTCTGTCAACGTCTTCGTGTGCGACATGGATCGTGACGTCCCCCTTTGACATGACCTTGGCCGTGGTGTCGTCCGCTAGTTTTAGTCCGGTTGTTGTATCTGAAAAACTCGCAAATAATTGTTTATTATTACAAAGGTGAGAAGTGCTGCCGCTATCGAGGCACCATCTGCGCGGATCGTCTTCGCTGTTCGCTGCTAATGAGGCGTCGCAGCTGTAATGTTGCGTGGTAAATGCATCCTCGACTACGCTGGCCTTGTCGTTCTCCTTCTTCGGCTTGCTCCAGCAGTCCTTGGCTTTATGTCCCGTCTTCCGACAATATCCGCACTTGTATTTGGGTTTGCTGCTAGCCGGATTTTGATCCTGTCTGTTTTCAGTCGAATCCGTGTTGCGAAGATTAGTTCGTCGTTGAGAGCCTTGACTATTTCGCTTCGAGTAATTCGCCTTGGAAAACATAGCCTGGTTGTCCTTTTCGTCTGCTTTGTGCTTCCTGGATTCCGACTCCTCGATGATCTTTATTTTGAGAGATTCAGCGTCGGGTAATTTATCCCTAGTTTCTATAGCGCAACGAAAGTTTTCGAAGCTATCGGGTAGACTGTATAGCAACATGATAGTTAGCAAGTCTCCGTTTATCTCTACGTTCATTGCTTGGAGTTTGTCGACCGCATCGTAGAACTTAGATAAGTGTTCTCTCACGTCATCGCCCTCGCGCATTTTTCGTTGGGTGAGTTGCTTCAGGAGTGTAGCCTTGCGAGCAGGTCCCTTGGAGGCGTATACGGCTTCGAGCTTCTCCCAGACAGCTTTCGAAGTTTCGCAGCCTCGAACGTGCGTCAATTCGGACGGACTGATGGACAGGATGAGATCTGACTTGGCTTTGCGATCTGCGTTGGTCCATGCATCGTATGCTGCTTGCGACGCCGCCCTTGTCGCCCCATCGCCGGTCACTTCTGGCTTCGGTTTTCCGCCCGATACGTAAATCCACGTGTCATTTTTAATCAGGAGGGCTTCGACTTGAATCCTCCAAGTGTCATAGTTTTCCTTGGAGAGAGTTTCGATACGGGTCGAATTTACAACGCTCGTGCTCGTCATTTTGGCAAGATGCGATTGTTACTCACGGCTTCACTGGAGATCTTGTTTTCTCTCGTTCGTGCGCGCGTTTTTTGCTTCGTCCCTTTTGGGGGGTTAGGTTACGTTATATGTC
>NW_011965414.1:0-6542 GCF_000949405.1 Vollenhovia emeryi
ACACAGAGTACAGAAAGATTGCAGGAAGATTGTAGAAATGTTACATTGCAAGATTGCAATATTGCAGCAACGTTGTGCAACATTGCTGCAACGTTTCTGGAGGATTGCAGCATGAAATGTCCGCCCTCAGAGAGATTGCAGTGCAACATTATAGCAATGTTGCAGTGCAATATTTTTGGAATAATTTCTTGTTGTTGTACATAAGCAGAGAATTTACTAATTACATATGCATCTGGGCCTTTTTCAATACACAGCAAGCTATTGCGAAGCAATCGAAGGAGATTATGTCGCTTCGCAATAGATGGAGATTGCAAGCAACACCGCACTGATCAAGTACCTAATAATTCGCACATTACTGGTATCAACGAAAATAACATTATTAAATTCTCGTAATTAGAAAAATTTTTTTAATAGAAAATATAGTATTTTTATTATTTTTGAAACATTGCTGCAATATTGCTATCGAAAGTTTCCAATTTTATATCCCTGCAATGTCTTTACAAGATTGCAACGTTTCTGCAATGTAACTGCAACCATCTGTGCTGTATGGGGTATTATTCAAAACAATAGAAAATTTCGACATTTTTTCTCGTTTGATATTAAAATATACTTTCTTTGATAAGTGAAAAATGAACTATAGTTAAATGTGTGATGTTGTGAACATATAGTACAAAAGTGTTAGTGAAAGAAAAATTAATAAAAATGAAGAAAATTTTCTCACTTGAATCGTTCTAAAAGTTCAAAGGATTATCGAACGTGTATACAATTTTAATAACACATGCATCCAAGTGTACTTATTATGAAAAAACCTTCCTTTCATCTTAACCGGAACATTGACTTTTGGCTAGTGTTTGAGGTATCTGGCCCACTGTGCTATGGTATAAACGAGCCCTAATGAATATAAAAATTGGAGCGTAAATCGAACGTAAGGGAAGAGTGTCACAAGCGTAAACGAAATGTCTAGGAAACGTAATTTGGAACAGCAAAGCGTAAACGAAACCTCAAACGCTTCTTTTACGCTTCGCTATTAGGGATATTTCAGCAAATATTGCTGAAATGTTGAAATATCACTAAAATATTACAATGTATGAGTTGTGTTTCATTATTTTAAATATATTACATTGCAATGTTACTGTAATGTTTCGTTGTAATATTTCAAAAAGCGGACATATTAATATTGCTGCAATCTTGCAGCAGTGTTGCAGCTTAACATTTCGCAATCAATATTGCAATGTTTCAATGATATCATTCTGCAATGTGCCTGCAATCTCTCTGTGCTGTATGGGCACTGACGTTATAAAACAGTGCCTCTTCCAGTATAGCTGTATTTCAATATTTTACTTCTTGTCGGCAGATTCCAGTCACATATTCTAAACATTTACCGAAATGCGATATATTACTCCATTAATTTACAAATAACGCAAGTCGGGGCAGTAGTTTTGCGTGTGACGGCACGAGCACGCGATAAATACATGTCGCGCTTGATATATGTAGAGTGCACGTTTACGATCGGCATTATATGGAATCAGACTTTGCCGCGATCAGACTATAATCCGCTAAGAAGTAGTACGCTAGGCTACGATCCAACGTCTTAACCAACCTCAACATATTAATCCCCAAGCCTGCTGGTGGATATTGCTAGCTTTCTTCGGGTCTCCGTGCTTCATCTCGTACTTGATGTAGTCGATCCAGATGGCCGTGTCGTTAGTCCCAAATTCCATCTTCGCTATATCGTAAGGTCGCCGTACGTAATTTGGCATAGTTTCCGGCTGCATGAGCTCCAGCGCGATCATCTTCTTGGGGAAGTCCAACGAGGTGGGCGGTTGAAGATAGAGGCTCTTGTATGCCTGGCGAGCCGCACAGATGCCTGAGGGATGGCAAAGATATAAATATCGCGGAAATTGAACTTGGCTAACAATCGAGAGGTAGAAAAAAAGTAGCTCTATCAATCTGACCTTTCGTTAAAACGAGCCACTCGAGCAACATAGGCTTGATATCTCTGGCGATCAGTATGTGTGACTGCAGAGCCGCTTGAAAGCTCTCCTCGGCCTCTTCCGAGCTCTTTATCTGGGCATGCAAGATCCGCATTTTCCACAAAGGTAACGCTTTCTCACCCAATATCTCCGTCACCTAATTAGCAAATCACGTCAATCTCGGAGCGATCAAGTATTTCGTTAGTTTGCAAGATTTACTACCTTTGGAAACATAGCGTACGCCTCGTTCTCCAGGCCGCTCTGCAACATATGGTTGAACCGCGCGTGCCAAATGCTAACGCTGTTTGGTAAACATCGGTCGCTCCGCACAGCACTTCGTCCAGCTTTTTCCGTATGCTCTCGTCGTGCTTCTTGTCGACGCTCAACATATTAATCTACGAATTACATATTTGTAAAAGAAGAAACAAAAGCTGGTCATTATTGTTTCCAAACATTCTTCCAGTTAAAAGATTTCAATTTGATAAATATCTCAATTGGAAAATTCAAAGTATCTCCAACAATGGAGAGACATTGTTAAAATAAATATATAAAAACTATTTTTTAAATATATTAACTTGTAGCGAATTCGGCAGCTTGCAGTAATTTTAAGGCTTGTTTACAGTCAATTCTTATATTTAAGGATTGTCTTGAGTACTTTGTGAAATACTTCTTAGCCAGTAAAATTATCTGTATAGTATTCGTATGGATAATTTTTTCGACTAAATAGCTTCTGGACACGTACACAAGAGGGCCATAAATAGAGTAGACTCTGAACAAGCCTTGGTGTGCACTCACAATCAGTGCCCTAGTGCAAGCTGCCGAATTAACTATTAGATGTAAAGTAATCAAATTTAAGCAAATTTCGTCTACGACGTTAACTGTCTGCGTATAGTATGGATAGTACGGCGAAATGTTGAGCACAAACCCAGTGCAAATAATGCTCCTCCTTCAGTTTCTTCGCCTGATGCGCCTGCATCAGGGCGGTTTTCAAGAGTTTCCTTTTGAAGTTCGGCAACGATGCAGGTCGCGATTAATCTCCAACAAGCACTCTATGTACAACGACCAGATCTCTTCAGTTTTGATCTTCTTCACGGCGGTCTGGTAGACCTTGTTGCAGGACGTGATGCGATCCCTCAAGGAGACCTGCTCGGCATCCTCCAGTTCCATCGGCGTGTCACTGAGGCGTGGTTGCACCAGACCCTGCAGCTCGCGACGCGCCATCGTATCCCACATCAGGGGCTCGTGGGCGTACTCCCGAATCATGTCGCTACGATTAAATTGTCCCTTTAATTTCAGTCACTGCGAGAAATGTTTCGATAGATGTTCGTACATATACACACCAAATGATTCTCTTCTGCAATTGCTCAATGTTGTCGTATTCTTTTGTGATGTTGAGCAACTCGACTATAAATTTAATATCCTTGATGTGCTCAAAAGCCTGTTGGTATATAAAGAAGGCCGTTTTCAACGGATCAAGTGGCATGTCGTTATCGTCCGTCGTTGCCGACACTGGATTATCTTCCCGGTTCTCGGTATTTTCAGAGTTGGGAGCCAGGCGATTGTCCAATTCGAGTCTACGAAAAGGAAGACGAGCGTGCTTCGATCGCGCGATTGATAGATTACAGAAAAGATTATATCGAGAAACGCGCTCTGTACCCACTTGAAAGCATCGATGTACAGTAATCGAGAGTCAGGGTGAATCTGTAAGCCTCTAAGGAGGTACTGCCGTGCACCGTGCTTGTTCTTGTTCTCTTCCAATTCCCAACATGCCGCTGTGTGCCAGCACTTGGCTTGTCTCTGTGCATCTGCAGCATTCTGCCCAGCATGTGGTTGATGTTGCTGTGGAAGTGCTGCGGAGACAAATAATTGCGTTAGATCGCACGGGTGCAGCCCAGACAGCCTCCATATACGTCCACTCACCTCGCTACCTACCACGTGTTTACAGAACTTCATATACGCGATCCAAAATCGAATGTCGTCTTGAAACTTAAATATCGCGTCTTTGTACAAGCTATTCATCTTATTAGTTATAGCGTTGTCGATGACCGACCTCTTTTGCGTGATGCCATATTTCTATAAAAAAAAAATATACGTATATAATACGCTAGACGAATCGTTTCAAATTCAAATCAAATCACCTCGATTCGATTGATTTTCGAATCAAGAGATTCGAGTTCGAATAATCTGGTAATTTCGAACTGGTCTCACTTTGCCTCTACAATAACAAATGTATTAATTTTTTAACGCAATATCATAATCTTTCAAATAAACAACACCACTGAAAAATGTTTGACTTTATTTTCGAACCGACGTATAATGTGCCCAGGAAAGATTGATTCGAGTTTAAACCCGAACAGATTCAATTTAATTAAAAAGTACATATTTTGAAAGATTTGATTCGACCATAACAAAAGCATGATTCGCACACCTCCTTAGGTGGATGCATTAAAATACATACGACTCTACAAGTATACAGGGTGTCCCAATTTAATGCCCCACCCCAAATAACATTTTTATTTTTGATCGCAGAAAGAAACGTTTCAGACAAAAGTTGTTTGGTTCAAAGGGGGACATAAGATGGTGCCATTAGTTTGACCTTGACGAGTTGCTTGAAGGTCACGTAAAGGTCACCTTCAATTTTTTTAATGGAACCCCTTATTGTTTATTATACTATCTTATTCTACTAATTAATATGAACAACTTTTGTTCGAAACATTTTTTGATTTGCCTAATACTTTTTGAGATATTCAAAAGAAAATTTATATTTTATTTCAATGTTTAGCTTATGATATCTCGATAATTGTTTGTCGGTGGGAAAAGTAGTACAGGACTTTTTTTCACTTGATTTGGTCTCAGGAATATGCTGTTGCAATAGTCATCCAATTATTGAAAATTTCTGTGTATTGTAACACACAAAATTTACAATACACAAAAATTTTCAATAATTGGAGCAATTCCACGAGACGTCCACGAGCAAACGAGAATTGGAGCAATCAAGGTCAAACTAATGGTACCATCTTATGTTCCCCTTCGAACCAAACAAATTTTGTCTGAAACGTATTTTTCTGCGATTAAAAATGAAAACGTTATTTGGGGTGGGACATTAAGTTGGGGCACCCTGTATATAGAGGAAAGTCCTCTATTATGAGATAGGATTCTAATGTGAGATAGTAGGTTTTCAATGTCCACATTCAATGGCAAATCTCTTTTTCACGATTACGCGATCTAACAATTTTCCGCTAAACAGAGACTTCACTCCAAGGGCAATAAATTCATGGTGGAACCAACAGACGATACCCGTTAATTTAGCAGAAATATTAGGAGTCTATCTCATAATAGGGGACTTTCCTCTAATATATGCAAAATGTAGGGTTGGGAAAGTTACTTTATAAAAGTATCTAGTTACAGTTACTGTTTTTTTTTGGCTAAAAAATGTAACTAGTTACAGGTACAAGTTACCAATTCTGAAAAGTAACGCGTTACAGTTACAGTTACTCATAAAGTAACGAATCGTTACTTTGCAGTTACTCTCTTGCAATGAAAATAAAAATATCAAATCCGTATTTGAATTGTAAAGTGTTGATAAAGGCGTTTATGCGCAAATGCAAGGCCTAGTGCGATGTGTGGAGGTTAAAAAATATATAAAGTAACAGTTAAATTAGTTGCTAGTTATCGAAAGAATATAACCGAGTTAAGTTACAGTTGCAGATGGGGAGAAAGTAACGAAGTTAAGTTAGAGTTACCAAAAACGTAACTGTAAGGCAATCCGTACACGCTTAAGACTGTCTCAGTCGTAGACGTAGGGCAAGGCAAAGAGAAACGTAAGTCGCATACAATAGCCTTTCATGACTTACGTTTCTCTCTGCCTCGCCCTACATCTACGACTTAAGCGTTTAAGAATCGTTCTCTGCCATCAGCCTAACTTCGTTACAAGCAACGAGTTACTTCCCAACCCTGGTAAAATGTACGTAATATTTATACATATATGACGTGACAAGGTTTGGATGCAGACGTAGCTACCTACATCCCTTCGTTGCTTGATCAATTTCAGCAGATCCATCTCGTACTGTATGTACCGAAGGTAGTCCTCCTTGCACTTTGTGTGCCGTTGAATCTTGTACTCGTACTCCTTGAGCTTCTTGGCGATGCTTCTGGAAACACGAACGAGAAGCGTTGCAACACTCGGGAGCGTGGGGCGCGTACATAACCTAGATCGACGTCCGCTCACCTAATCTCGCTTTCGTCAAAGAGCTTGATCCTCTGCATTTGCTCCAGCACGGGGATCATGTCCTGGCACCGCTTCTCCACGAACTCCGCCATTTCTTTGGGATCTTGAGAGACACTCGCAGGAGAAGAACCGCGGAAGAACGCGTGGACAACAATCCGCAAGTGGACACGGGGCCCGCGGGGGACGCGCAGCACAACTATCGTGGTGGTGACTGGCGACACCGCCGACACCACACCGACAGTGATGCCAGTTGAGGCTACCATCGCGACAGCGGTGGTGGGGATAGAGTATGTAAATATAATATACATATACAGGGTGTCTGATGCAAAAGTAGCAATTTT
>NW_011965415.1:0-6554 GCF_000949405.1 Vollenhovia emeryi
TCGCCGCACCCCGCCTCGAGCTAGGCCGACGCATCTCACCGCGCGCTTACATTCGCCAGTAGGTTGGGCTAATACGGCGATTTTTAAAATTTCGTATCTCGATAACTATTCGTCCAAGCGCAAAATAGTACAATACTTTTCTGTTTGTCTTAGTCCCCTCTATCTTCCCATGACCGGAAGTCAATATATTGCGTAGCACCCTGTATAATGGTAAATGATAAATAATAAGAAGTCAGAAAATGTAGGAATAAATTAAAATAAATAAATTAATTGATGAGCTCATGGACTCACGTGTCTCGGTAGTCAATAAATTTTAGTAGCGATGTTAAACATTTTTCTAAGTTTTCGAGCAACAACCATACACTTGAAGATCTCAAATAGAACTTATTAGGAAGTAAACATTATACAAGGTGAATATCAATTTATGCGAGAATGGCACTTAAATTAATTGCGATAAATTAGAACAAAATATTAAACTCAATAATAATAATAAAATATTAAGTAAATAAAAAATCTTTAAAATTTTAACAAAATTTTGGCTTTTAACTTTTTAGCTTTCAGCTTTTACAAAAATAATGTGTTTATTTTAATTGCAAATTAAAAAATAATATTTGAAGTAATACTTAAGTTAAATTAATAATTGCACTTTGTTCATGGAGACGAACTGATACAAATAGATTCATAACGCTAAATGATTTTTAAATTAATCAGAGTCTTTTTAAATTTGATCAGAATCTTTACTATCTTGAAATTGTAAGGAATCCTGAGTATTTAAACATTTTGAACTCTGCGAATCTTGCAACGTTACGTTGTCTAGTGATTGTACAGGAATAGGCTTTTCATTTTCAGCTTGTGAATATTTCTTCATAGTAATAGTTTGTTGAACACTTGCAGTTTTGGCTCTCTCCGGAGTTAGATTTTTAAATTTAATAATACTTTAGGAAAAGGACTTGAAGAACTAAAGGCTTGCGAATCAAGATTAGATGGTGAAAATGAAGAAGAATAATGAAGTGGGGAGATTACAAAGGGATTTTGAGCGATTGGGTTGACTGTAGGAACTGAAACTGTCGACAGTTGAGACGAGATCTTAGGAGCGAAAATATTTTGCATGCCAGTTAACAATTGATTAGTTGTTTCTTTTAATATAGTTCTTTGGCTTTCAAGCATATTGTTAATTATTTCTTTTTCTAACTTTCTTTCAGATTCCATTAACTTTTCAATGAAGCATCGATTCTCTGTCATAATTTTGTTTTGAATTTCTTCATAATTTTCCTTTAATTTATCTGCGTACCTCATGGTAATAGCTTCATTTGATCTGCTCATTTTACGTTTTTTTGTAGGAACAACACTATTAATTGCACTTAGATTTACGGTATTCGATTCGCTTGACAAATCTTCTTGTAACACACAGCCTGTAGTTGATGAATTGTCTAATGTCGAAGAACATCCTGGAATTGCACCGTTTCGTGGATCTGGTTCATCTTCATAGATGTTGTTCCTTGAATCTAGTAGGTATAGAATAATGTTTCTATATTATCTTAAATATATATTCTTGTTCAAGCGGGAACGAGAGTCTAGCGGCCGCCTCGCAACTGGCGCTGCGACGAATTCCGTTCCTCATGTTTAGCCGATGTCTCGCTCCAAACAATACCGTTCTCTCTCCCTCGGGTGGATCGAGAAGCTCGCGCGGGGAGCTGAACAGGGGTTGTGTACGCATTCCTGTGCGCGGCCTTTTGGCCAGTTGCGAAAAGGATTGTCTCCGGAACTCATCGAGTTACCCACGCTCTCTTACTTTATATGCTCGCCGTCTTATACGAGCACTTTAGTCGTAAGGGAGCGAGTATTCTTACACGTGTACGAACAGTGTCTTGTGAATAAAGGTGCTGTGATTGCCCGGACTTGTTCAAGTGTCGTGCGGCCTCCCCTGCCCCTCCATTTCCTTATCGCCTGACTCTAACGGAGCGATTAGCGCGTTCGCTGGGAGAGCAGCGAACATTCTTATTATATATTATATAGGTTCTTATCTACTACACTTCATAAAATTACATTTATAAGAAATCACTTACAACTATTATCATTACTCTCAGAAAAATCTTGTAGTAGTGTGCTGTCTACAACATCCCCTAGAGCAATGGGACGGAAATCCAAAAGTTGACTTATTTCTTCAGCATATGGAAATGAGGACATGCAGTTACCAGATCCACTTTTTCCCATTTGTCTTCGGATTTTGTTATATTGAACTGAAAATGATAAATAATGTTACAATATAAAATTAATGTATTACTAAATTTAAATAGTTCAGCTCCAGAGAGAGCCAAAGCTGCAAGTATTTAAAAACTATTATTGTAAAGAAATATCCCCAAGTTGAAAAGGAAAAGCTTATTCTAGTACAATCGTTACTTAACGTAATGTTGCAAGACTTGCAGAATTTAAAATGTTCAAGTACTCAGGATTCCTTACAATTATCATTCAATAAATCAAATAAAGTATGAATAACTACGTTTTAATTTACTTCACATAAAATATATTTTTACTTACGCCTCAGAGTTCTAAATTTAGTCTGCATTTGCTTTGATGTCTTGTTATAACCTTTATCTTTCATAGGTGATTCTAAATATTGAAAAATGTCATCTGCTCGAAACCTTTTTCCATCTAAACTTTTCATTACTTGCCTCTCTCTCATTAATTTGAGAAAATATCGAGTTTCCTCGGTTTCCCAACTTTCACGCTTTTTTATTTCCATTTTTTGTACTTTTTCTTTGTATTTTCTGTATTAGGATATTGTAAATATTCTTTTGTTGAAACTATTTAATTTGTCAGGATAAGGAAAGCGAAGAGATGGACACCACTGAATTTAGCACAATTAATACTTACTTAACTTTATTGGAAATATGTGTATAAAGACGAATAAACGATTTGCTTAATTAAATGTATTAAACTTAAATATATTAAACTTAAATGTATTAAACGATATATAACGAAATAAAACACGATACCGGCTCACTAACGATATCAGCAATATTCTAACAATAAGTATTTTGCAAGTACTCCCGTTTAAATTAGTAATTCTTTTGCACGTAACTAGCTCGCAGGACCGACCGGCGCGTGTCCCTTCTCGAAGGCGAGTGTCTTTTCAAAACGGTCACGCTCCGACCGTTTCCTTGTCTTTCCACTCTGTTGTTACACGATTTGCCCTTGTCTTTTCGCGCACCCGTGTTCTAGAATTTTCGCCTCGCGCGGCTCGCTCGTGCGGTCGGTCGCGCGGCCTGCTAGCACGCGGCCTGTTAGCGCGCAGGCGCCTCGGATCTTACAATATGCAATACAGAATAACCAACTCTGCAAACAAATAGAGAGTTAAGATGTTTCATTTTTATAGTTGGCACTATTGCTATCGTTACACTGCTACCGTTTACACGTCCTTTTTACGTCGATGTAGTAACTCTAAGCCTCTTCACCAAGCGACTTTGAGTTACTACATCGATGTAGTAACTTCGTCATAAACGAGCGTTTATACGGCATCTAACGTCAGTAGTTATAACATCGATGTTATAACTCCGGCTTAAATCGGGCCGTGTAAACGTAGTCAATGTCACACCGCGCTAACAGCAAAAAGTCGACTTAAAGTCGACTTAAAGTCGACTATTCCGAAATATGACTTGGCGAAAAGTCGACTTTTTTTAAGACGAAAGTTCGACGGAAAGTCGACTAAAAGTCGGCGAATGTCCGCAGAAACGCCGACTTTTCGTCGACTTTTAGTCGACTTTTAGTCGACTTTTAATCGACTTTCAGTCGACTTTACGTCGACTTTTAATCGACTTTACGTCGACTTTTAATCGACTTTTAGTCGACTTTTCGTCATCAGCAAAAAGTCGACTTCTGGCCAGAGATGCAAACTTTGGGGCCGAGCACCATCAAAGTGTTACACTCGGTGCTTACACACACGGACACGATTGCGCTTGTGTGTGTGAGCACTGACAGTGAGTGTAACACTTTGATGGTCGGCCCTAAAGTTTGTATCTCTGTTTCTGTCTCAAACAGATCAGTAATGCGCTATTTTATTGCGCATGTAATATACATGATATGTCCCAAAAGTAATGCGTCGCATTTTTTTGACGCGACTATATGTCGCAGAGCGGTCAGATCGATTTGGATAGGATGGGGGAAGTTTAAGCTTTCCAACGGTTCCGCGCTGAGTTGTCTCCGTGCCCTGGGTAGGTCACAACGTGTCTGTTTGTGAGCTCCTGTGTAGAAGTTTCGTCGTACTTTTCGGTATGTTCAATAAATCCGACATTAACCGTACACTCATTCGACGGTCAGAATTCAGCAACTGGCGGACACGAGTCACACTGTCGTCGTTTCGCGACGTTGAAGGGCGTCCTTGGCGGGCTTCGTCGGCGACCTCCTCCTGGCCTTTTTCGAACATCTTGTAACGATGCACCCCCCGATGCACCGTTCCCGGTATTACACCCGCCGGATGCCGCCCGACCGAACACCCGTCGGGCGAGACACAGGCGCATAGCGCCTCATAAAATTTCGACACACGGACGCGCCGAACCGAGCGGCCGGGGCCACGAGCGGCCCCAGAGACCGCCGAACGGGCCCGAGCGCGCGGCACGGCCGCGAGCCAAACGCGTCGATCAGCTGGGGCCACGAACGGCCCTGGAGATCGACGACCAGGCCCGAGCGCGCGACGCGACGACAAGTCATGCGCAAGCGGCGCGCGCCGCTACGCACGCGCACCCTCGAGCGGGCTAATTACCCGTGACAATTAGCCCCTATAAAAAGGGACAACCGAGCGAAGAAAAGCACTCCTTTGGAGACGAGCTTCCGAGCAGCAGCCGCTCATCCGCAAGTCTCGCTACCCGAATCCTGTCACACGCTACGCAGTGGGAAACCAGCGGTGGAGAGTACTCCGCCACGGTCGAGCTTTCTCGACACTGCGCACGCGTGCTCACCTGCACACCGTACCCGGACACACACGGGGTGGAGCGCTCTCCGCCTCGACCAAGAATTCTCGGGCCCGGGTACATTACCTGACCGCATATCGGAACCGGCTCACAGGGACCAGGAAGTGGATTGTACTCCGCTTCCGCCGAGCTTTCTCGGCACCCGCCGTAGCCAGCCGATTCCAGCCACGGCACCGCGCCGTCCGCGACCGATTCCTGCGCCGCGAAAACCCAAGTCTCCACTTCACGAGGCCGACCAGGCATCCGCGCCCCGCGTTACCGCGTCACCGTAATCATCCGTCATCAGCCATCACATTTCACGTTTCATCATCTCACCGCATTGTACATACACCATCGCATTCCGCGTCGTTACGTCCCGTCCGTCCGTCCGTTCGTTTCGCGAACGCGTAATTAGTTTAAGCTGTACCTAACGTGTATCTACGTCTTTTGTTCAAATATATTTCTTTTCTTATTCGTTACCGAAAATTTTGTGTGGAGTGCTTCCACCTAATCCCTCGAACCCTGCCACCGGCGAGCACAGTCCGCGGGGAAATCGATTAGGCAATTGTTTCATGGCGCCCGAACAGGGACCGTAGTCCGGCAGAAACCGAAGGCACTCGAACCGAGAAAAAAAGTCTAGAGGTTAGATACGTGTCGTACTAAAATTGTGTAGTAAACCGACAGAATGAAGACGTGGATATACGAACTCCGTAAAGAAGAGCTCATAGTAGAGCTCGAAACGATAGGGCTAGACGCGAACGGCACACTGGACGAGCTCCGGAAACGAATGACCGCGTACGTGGAAAAGAATCCGGACATGTACCGAAAAAACGCTGCCGCGGGAAAGAGCAATGACCCCAACCCTGACCCACCCAAAATTCCGGAAGGGACCCACGTGACCGACGCACAACCGACCGGGGTGGGAGAGACAGCAGAGAAATTAGAAGCACACGCGAAAACCATGGGCCAAATACGGAAGTGGGGGTGTCATTTCGACGACCGAGACCCGATCGCGTTCTTAGAAAGAATAGACGAGCTGAAAACCGGATACGGATTCACCGACGACCAGATCCTCCGCGGTTTACCCGAACTCGTGAAAGGGGACGCGTTATTGTGGTACCGGAACAACCGCGACCAGTGGAAACGGTGGGCCGA
Source organism: Vollenhovia emeryi (assembly GCF_000949405.1). Lineage (NCBI taxonomy): Eukaryota > Metazoa > Arthropoda > Insecta > Hymenoptera > Formicidae > Vollenhovia > Vollenhovia emeryi. The sequence continues at coordinate 6,102 of NW_011965415.1, forward strand.
CTTCGAGCAGGATTTCCGGGAGTACTTCCTGCCACGGCGTTACCGGGAACAACTAGTGAGGGAAATACAAACGCGGCTCCAGAAACCCGGGGAAATCTACCGCAAATTCGCGACGGAATTAACCACAATGATGCGCCGCGCGGGGGGGGGGGGGTGCACGGCGGAAGATCAACTAGAGACACTGTACGAAAACATGCACCTGCGGTACAAAATATAAAAAAGCACCAAGTATAAGCTCCAACGACCGAATATATTTTGTTACTCTATCTTTTTTGCATCTCTACAAAAATATCTTCACTACAAAACTATCTTCTCTACAAAAGTAATGATATCATCAAATGGCACCAACTAAACTAAATAGTTTTAAACGCGGTGGGGCGAGATGATTGAAGTGGGGGCATGCCCGCCGGCCGGGCGCCCGCGGACGCCCGTTGCCCGCAGTTTAGACAATCC
>NW_011965416.1:0-6564 GCF_000949405.1 Vollenhovia emeryi
CATGACGGACATATTAGATCAGTTGGGAAATGCAAAATATTTTTCGACGCTGGATCTAGCTTCGGGATACCACCAAATAAAAATGGAGGAAGCTGATAAGGAGAAAACAGCATTTTCCACTCCACATGGGCACTACGAATATAATAGAATGCCATTTGGTCTAAAAAACGCACCAGCTACGTTTCAAAGAGTAATGAATGCCGTATTAACCGGATTACAGGGACTCAAGTGTCTCGTATATATAGATGACATAGTCATATATGCGCATAGTCTGCAGGAACACAACAAACGACTCGTTGAAGTATTAAAAAGGCTGAGAGAGAATAATCTAAAATTACAGCCGGAGTGCGAGTTCCTAAGAAAAGAGGTGACGTACCTCGGACACAAGATAACAGATAACGGAATCCTTCCGGATCCAACGAAATTAGAAGCCGTTAAAAGGTTTCCGACGCCAGAAAAGGAAAAGGATATCCAGGCCTTCGTCGGATTAGCAGGATATTATAGGCGATTTATAGAAAATTTCTCTAAAATAGCAAAACCTTTGACAAATGCACTGAAGAAGGGAACAAAATTTGAGTGGACGGAAGAACAACAACAAGCGTTTGATATTTTAAAAGAAAAATTGACGACAGCACCCGTTCTACAGTATCCCGATTTCGAACAGCCGTTTATAGTGACGACTGATGCATCCGATCATGCGATTGGAGCAGTATTATCGCAGGGAGAAATAGGAAAGGATAGACCAATAGCATACGCGAGTCGAGTCTTAAATAAAGCCGAACAAAATTATAGCACTACGGAAAAAGAATTGCTAGCCATAGTATGGGCGGTCAAACACTTTCGACCATACCTATACGGAACGAAATTCACGATAGTCACAGACCACAAATCTCTAGTGTGGCTATTTAGTGTAAACGATCCAGGATCGCGCCTAATAAGGTGGCGATTAAAATTAGAGGAGTACGACTACGTAATCGTACACAAAGCAGGTGCGATAAACAAAAATGCTGACGCGCTCAGTCGACACGTTGCTGACGTGAACACCGTCGAAGAGACAGACACGACGACGGAACGCGAATACTCAGAAGAGGAAAAGAAGAAAATACTGTATGAATACCATGATGCGCCTGTGGGAGGACATCAAGGAGTAGAACGCACCATACGAAGAATTCGGTTGACTCATAATTGGAAAGGGTTAACGAAGGATGTGGAAGAGCACATCGCAAAATGCGAAAAATGCCAGAAAAATAAATTATCACGAAGAATAAAGGTACCACTGGTGATAACAGACACGCCAGATAGACCATTCGAAAAATGTGCCTTAGATATTGTAGGACCGTTGACAACGACTACACAGGGAAACAAATACTTACTGACGTTCCAAGACAGTCTAACGAAATTTAGTAAGGCAATCCCCATACCGAATCAGGAAGCAGTCACGGTCGCGAAAATGTTCGTAACTAGAATAATCTTAGAACACGGCATACCCGAAAAGGTACTGACCGATCAAGGTACCAATTTCCTAAGCGACGTATTCAAGAGTACGTGCAAATTATTAAAAATAAAAAAGATCCAGACGACGGCTCACCACCCAGAAAGCAATGGAGCTCTGGAAAGATCGCATCGCACTATTGCAGAATACTTGCGACACTACATAGACGAGGATCAAAGTGATTGGGATGAATGGATCCCGTACGCAATGTTTACATATAACACAACGCCACATAGCGCGACAGGATACACTCCACATGAATTGATATACGGGCACCAAGCGACTCTACCTACGGCCCTGACTCAACCGCCGCGACAGACGTACTCGTACGACGACTACGCGCAAGAACTACGCGAGAGAATGCGAGCTACGCAACAGACAGCGAAGGAACACTTAATAGCCAAGAAAGAAAAAGCAAAAACGCAATATGACAAACGAACTAAAACTGTAGAGTTTAAAGTAGGGGAAAAGGTACTCCTACACGACGAAACCGTAAGGAGAGGACGCTCGAAAAAACTAGATTCTCAATGGATAGGTCCATACGTTATAATAGAAAAGCACTCGGAAATAAATTACACAATAAAAAAGGGACGACGAAGCCTACGAGTGCACGCAAATCGCATAAAACCCTTTATAGAATATTAGGCGAATAAAACTACAATAAGGGGGGAAGGGGAAAGTACTAAAGGATAAAGGTTTGAAGAAAAAAAACCACAACCATAACTGCCTAATAGTCAAGAAACGCGAGCTAGAAACATGTACGCGAACCGAGTAAAATTATATATGCGATCAAGCATTTCTGTCATACAATGTGAACGTAGACGCACCAGGCGAGGTGCAAACTTATGTAAAGACCCCTAGCCACCTAAACGCGTGCGAAAGAAGACACATATTTGCGAACAAATGTCACGCACTCACAAGGATCGGGTAGGGCAATAATTATAATTAGCATCATAGGCATAAGCGCATGGGTAATATACCATAGAATGAAAAAACAACAAAATACACCAAACTATGTGATCCGCGAACCCGCGATGCTGTACTAATCAGATATTGTAAATAAATACTGTAAGGAACAAGGAAAAGGGAGAGGGTAAACCCATGAGCGGAAAACTTCACCCCTCAGTTTTCCTTCTTCCAAAGGGGGAGGGATGTTGTGCCCCGATTGCATAAAGAGGTAAGGAGGGCACTCAAGCATTGTAATTACAATTAAAATAACACTAGCGTAAGCAGATTGCGCGATCGAGCCACAAAAGCCCGACCGCGCAACCTAATTAAATTCGAAGAAGAAGTCAGCAAGTTCTCGACCCGATTACGAATGACCGCAATCGAGTACCGAGAACGCTGACGCCTCGATCATCGGGCTTAAAACCAGAGGAAAGCCCGAGATCGGGGCACTTGTCAATCACGCGTCATTCGATAGTATACGTTTACGCGCTAAGCATTTGTCCGTCAGGCCCTCGGCCTGTCGTAAACAATCAGTGTAACACTCAGCTGAATAAAGCTACATAGTGATAGTTAAACGGTGCCTTTTTGAAGTGACCTCCGACCAGCCACATCCCGTTAAAGAATCCTTTCGGTTCTTGTCAGAGAACTCCTCCGGAGCGAGTAAGAGGGAAAATATATCGCGCACGGAGCGGCGCGGCAACACCAGATACATATAATTGTGCTACACCCGATCGTCGAGGACAATTCTTGTGGACCTTGGATCCTCAGCTGAATTCTTTTTTTCTGTTCGAATGATTATGGAGATTTAACTAACGGGTATTGTCCTTTATAGATTGCCTGAATTTGTGCGAATGTCTGTAAATTACGGTCATTCGTGTGTATGTATGATTTCGTTCGGGCCCGCTAGCGGGGGTCGCTTTAGCGCGTCTTCCCCCGCTGGCGGGCTTGTATCGGAACGGAGATTTCCCCTGATGGGAAAGATGATAGATTTTTATTTGAATTGTTAACACTCTTGCCTGATTTGCTCGACTCCGCATCTGTGCCTGTCTTGCTGTCTGCGGTGCTGTGTTTAAGAGGATCTCCGCGCATATGCCCTGTTGGCGTGCGGTTAGCGATGCGGCTGTCGGGTTTGAGATGTCTGTGTTCGCGTATTTTTCTAATGGTTGATGATATGTGCGTAGAGGAACTACTCCCGGCCGAGGCTCTTACGTTGTGTTGCTATCTGTTCTTCATGGCCTGGATCACGAACGGATATGCTATTCAGGGTTTAGCGAGCGTGTGTGCTCTCTGAGCACCGTCATATTTTGACGGGTATTGTGGGGGACAGACAAATGAATGAAATCCTCCGTTCTCAAACTCACTTGCTTGCGTTTCACACACCTTTATTACCAGCCAATCTTATCTCACACGACGACGGGTCCCAAGTGCCCAGTCCCGTCTCCCTCTCTACTTCTCCCGCATACGCCGCCGCCGCACGCACTCGCCGCGCGCGCCCTCCTTGCCAGGTATCCCTACGCGCTATCCGCGACATCCTCCCCCCCCTTTTGTTGGAAAAGATGTCCCTCAACCTCAAACTATTTAAAAAAATTAGGAACTTATAACGAAAACAGGTAGATTTAGCCTTAAAATAACAAAACTTTTCTCTTTTTCCTACCAGAAAATAAAATCGCAGGTACAATAACAGATTCTCTTTCGCGTTGATCTTCACCTTAACTATATGTTGGTATTAAAATAATCAGGTTTCCGGCTGACACGTCCACTTCTCGTGGTTACAGTCTTTGGTTCGCACTCACTAGGTTCGCAATCATTAGATTCGCCATCGCTAGGTTTGCAATCATTAGATTCGCCATCGCTAGGTTCGCAATCAGGACGCTTCGTTGCTTTGTAGTTGTTTGTCTTAGCGCTAGATTTTCCGATAACGCTCGCCTTCTCCCGTAAATTCTTCGCAGAATTTTCAAACTCGTCTTGAACGATTTCTAGTGGGTAAACTCTTTGTACCGCTCTCTTAAATAATCCCTTCTCTGTTTTTAGGACGAACACTCGCTCTTGGCCGTCGCGGCCCGGAATCGCATTCATCACGCGTGCAAGCGGCCAACTAATGCGTCTATTTGTATCATCTCCTATCAGTACAATGTCACCGATTTTTATTTTCCGGCGTTCTCCTTTCTTTCCGTTTTTCAGTGAAAGTTGACCTAAATATTCGACTCGGAATCTTTTTCGAAGGTCTTCTAGAATTTTCTGCCTATGTTTGAACTTTCCCTCTAATTTTGTTCGGTATAACATATCGCAGTCCGGAACACCGTATTCCCGATTCTCTTGTAAAAACATTGACGGCGACAATGGTCTGAGATCTTCAGGATCTTCCGATAAATATGTTAACGGGCGCGTATTAATTATCGCTTCTGCGTCGCACAATATCGTGTTTAAATCCTCGTACGGGAGGCTTGCTTTTCCTAACATCTTTCGCAATAGCGCTTTTAAGATTCCTATCAACCTTTCCCACCAGCCACCCCACCACGCGCGTCTGGGTAAGTTCATCCATGATCCTACTAGAGGTAAAACTTTCTCTTTATGGTTCGAACGACATGCCGGCACTTTCGAGGAGGGTACTAGAGGGTTATCTGAGGAGGAACGTAAGGAATTACTTCTCAATGCGCTTGGAGATGATGAGTATCAACGTTTGCTTAGTCGTCTTTCTCCAAAGAAACCTCATGAATTACCCTTTTGTGACCTTATTGCGCATTTAAGGAAACAATTTCATGATAACAAAACATTATTCCAACGTTGTTTTGAAGCTCTAAATTTTCGTGCTTCACCGCCAATGACCGTTGTCGAAATTCTCGACAGAATCAATGTTTTGGGGGACAATTTCGAATTTGACAATTTCAAGATCGATCAATTCAAGATTGTCCTTACAGCTATTGCTCTTAGTGACCATGCTTTTCATACCGAGAGGACTATTCTTTTCAAGTTAAAAATACAAAGTTAACAATAAATGGGCCAATAGGGTGACGAGCAAAATTCAATTTAATAAAATAATAATTAACATTTGGAATATATAAAAGTCAAATTGTCAGGGATTATGAAATTTTAAACAGACATAATTAATACAATTTTTTTGAAGTAAGCACGCAGTCTAATACAATTAACAGTAACAGGTACTTTTCAAGTTAGTCTCTGAAAAGGAATCCACCAAGTTTGATGATATTCGTCTAATTTGCCACGCACATGCGGAACGCACAGCTGATGTCATGCGTGTTGAAGAACCACATTCTTCCGAGGTCAGTGCCATTAAGCAAGTTGACAAAAAAGATAAAGGTAAGAATTCCAAACGTTTCAATAATGATAAAGTTTAAAAAAAAACTGATTATACGTATATATGCTATGGCTGTGGCGCTACGAACCACAAGCGAGTTGACTGTCCTTTTAAAAATGCGGAGTGTCGCATTTGCAATAAAATAGGTCATATTGCTAAAGCTTGTTTGTCGAAAACTGAATCGGAAATTAGTGTTATTAAGTTGCAAGGTGTTCTCGGAACAGGACATCAACACCGTAAGTTTGCGAACATTTCTATTAATAATAAAATATTGAAGATGCAACTGGACACAGGAGCGGATGTAACTACTATTGGAACCAGAATTTGGCAGATGATTGGCTGTCCAAAACTTCGACCCTACGTTACTTCGTGCGTGAACGTATCTGGTTACCCGATTAGAATTGTGGGATTTTTCTACGCCTCTCTGGGCTATAAAGGCAAGACTTCTAAGGGACCGATTATTGTTCTTGATCGACCTAATATGGCTTTAATTAGTGCTCAAGCTATTGATGAGCTTGATTTGATTGTTTATGATCAAGGAGTTTCAGACAATCGAGAATGCATTAATGTGATTCAGGAGAGCACACTTAAAGGTAAATTTCCTAATCTTTTTGATAATTCGATGGGAGAATGTAAAAAGATTACTGTTCACCTCCATTTGAAACCTGATGCTCATCCTGTTCATGTTCCACGTCGTCCAATTGCTTTAGCTCTCGAGGAACCTCTTAATGCAGAACTTGATAGACTCATCGAGAACAATATTATTTCTCCAATAGAATCTTCGGATTGGGCTACTCCTATTGTCGTC
>NW_011965417.1:0-6564 GCF_000949405.1 Vollenhovia emeryi
TTCCGCCCGCCTTCGACAAGTGATTCGTCGAATATTCCCTCTCGGGGTCCACAGGCAGGATACATACTTTAGCTATCGGTCTTTTGTAACTGGAGGAGGCAGTCTGTAAAGAGACAACTCTGATTAATCCGTCGGCTCCTGGATGCAATTGTGTGATTCTCGCGAGGGGCCATTTTCCGGGCGGATAACGTTCATCCACCATTAGTACCAAGGATCCCTCCTTAATTTCATGCGAGGGGTGATGCCACTTGGATATGGCCTGATATCGCTGCAGGCATTCCGAGGACCACCGGTTCCAAAACTGATCCAGCTTCTGCTTGAGAAGTTGCCAGCGAGAAAGACGCGAAGTTATTTCCGTTGCCAAATTTGGTTCTGGGATAATAGCTGGAGGTTCCCCGATCAAGAAATGCCCTGGAGTTAAGGCGGAGTAGTCATTGACGTCTTCGGATAGTGGACACAGCGGCCTTGAATTGAGGACAGCTTCTATTTGTATGGTGACAGTCGTCATTTCTTCGTATGTTAGCACCGCTTCTCTCAGAACCCGTTTCAGGTGGTATTTTGTGGACTTGACTGCGGCCTCCCACAGTCCGCCGAAGTGTGGCGAAGACGGAGGATTAAATTTCCACTCCGTACCGTCTGTAGCGAGTAAAGAGGCTAGCTCTTTCAGTTCGGTGGAAGAAGAATCAAACTGGCGTCGCAGCTCAGCGTCAGCTCCCAGGAAATTGGTTCCGCAGTCACTCTGTAGGGTATTGCAGATGCCCCGCCGGCCGGTGAAGCGCTTGAATGCGGCGATAAAGGCGGCAGTGGTGTAGTCCGTAACTACTTCTATGTGTATCGCGGAGGTCGCGAGGCAAATAAAAATGGCGAGGTAGCCTTTATAGGTGCGCGCCGCCCGCCCTTTCCAGGTTTTTAATGTAATGGGTCCGGCATAATCTAGACCAGAGTTTTGAAAAGGTCTCGCCGGTGTAACTCGAACGGACGGCAGCTGCCCCATGAGTTGCTGTGCCCGAGTACCTCGATAGCGCGCGCACCGTACGCACTTCAATATGCGCGATCGTACAGGTGCTCTTCCACCGATGATCCAGAATTGGTTTCGGATACAATTTAGGGTAACTTGCGTGCCTCCGTGCAATGTTCTGCGATGTGCATCGTCTACTATGAGGATTGTGAGCGGTGATCTTCTTGGTAAGATGAGGGGGTGTTTAGCTTCCGGATCGAGTGCCGCATTGTGCAACCGTCCTCCAACTCGTAAAAGTCCCTCGCTGTCCAGGAAGGGCGTGAGCCTTACCAGTGGGTTTGATTTTGGTAACGGATTTCCCTTTGTAATATATCGAATCTCGTTTGAGAACCATTCCCGTTGAACTAGCCGTACCCATATGTCGCGGCTTTGAGTTATTTCAGTCGGCGTCAGGGGGTAGTGCACCGGTGATGATTGCGGCAATTTTTGGAGCCTTGCGGCGACTCTACGGCAGGTGGCCGTGACTCGCAATAGCTTTGTGAGGGAGGAATATTTATCCAATAGATTCCAGTAGGAATGAGCCGGGGCGGTCGCGACCATGACTTGCCCGGGTCGTTCTTCTAGATTGATACCCGATTCTGGTCGACAGTTTTCAGAAGGCCAGAATGCCTTTGCTTCCTTTAGCCAGCTGGGGCCCTGCCACCACAAGGGGTGGTTAATCAATTGATCCGGTCTGAGGCCTCTTGAAGCGCAGTCCGCAGGATTCTCTTTCCCAGATACAAAATGCCACGAGCCGTTAGGGATGATTTCTTGAATCGCAAGCACACGGTTGTGGACGAAGTCCTTCCATCGTGCCGGGTGAGCGTTGATCCAGGTGAGCGCAACAGAAGAATCCGACCAACAATACAAGGATGATTCTGGAAGCTGCAACGCCCGAACTGTTGTTTTTATCAGACGCGCCAATAATAGTGCGGCGACCAATTCTAAGCGAGGGATAGTGGAGCGTTTTATTGGTGCTATCTTTGTTTTAGAGCACACTAATTGTACAGAAAACGTGCCGTCGTCCTGAGGGATCCTCGCGTACACGGCAGCTGCCATCGCGAGTTGAGAGGCATCCGAGAATCCATGCAGTTCTATCTGAGAGGTGGAACGTACACCTTTAAGCCATCTTGGTATAGTAACTTGCTCGAGTTCCGAGAGCTGTTGTCGGAAGAGCGTCCATTGGTCCTGTAGGTCAGAAGAAGTGGGATCGTCCCATCCACTCTTTGTTAGCCAGAGTTGCTGCAAAATGATTTTAGCACATACGAGGATGGGTGAAATCAGTCCTAGCGGGTCGTATAGCTTCGCGATAGCGGATGCGATTTTCCGTTTGGTGAGCGTAGTATCCGTAGTCGTTGATACGGAGAAGTGAAATGTGTCCGAGTCCGGTCTCCAGATGAGGCCTAAGATTTTGTGGAGAGTTGGTTCGATCTCAACCGTAAGATGTGAGTGTTCATTAATGTAAGGCAGAATCTCCGGACAATTGCTGTTCCATTTCTGTAATGGAAATCCGCCCGCCTTGCAGATGTTGCTTAACTGCTCGGTGATAACCTTGGCTTCCGAAATGGATTCGGCTCCTCCGAAGATATCGTCAACATACCGGCCTTTAGTCAAGGGGGTAATAGCGTGAGGAAATCGAGAACCTTCGTCTTCGGTGAGCTGCTGCAACGTGCGTAATGCGAGGAACGGCGCACAATTTAGGCCGTACGTTAACGTTGTGAGCTGGTAGATTTCTGGTTGACCGTCCAGCCCTTTCCACAAGATTCTTTGAAGATCCCAATCGTCAGGATGAATGGCTATTTGCCTAAACATTTTCTCGATGTCGGTTGAAAATAAGAATTGATGAGTGCGAATCCACAGTAAAATGTCAATAATGTCGGTCTGTAATTTGGCACCGGCATGAAGAATGTCGTTGAGCGACAATCCCTGAGTTGTAAGACTCGATCCGTTGAATACCACTCTCAGTTTGGTGGTGCTGCTATGTTCTCTGAGCACTCCATGGTGAGGTAAGTAATATGCCATAGTGGCTTGTTCCTTTTCGCTGGTGACCAGTTTCATATGACCCAGGCGTTTATATTCGTTTATAAAGTCCGCGTAGAGCTGATGAAATGCAGGATTTCGTGAAAATCGTTGAAAGAGTCCTTGTAGGCATCCGAGCGCTCTTTGTTTTGATTCTCCCAGAACAGAGGGGTCCGACTTGAGGGGGAGGCGAACCACGTAACGTCCTGTGGTATCCCGCGTGTGTGTGGATAAAAAATGCTGTTCACATTTTTCCTCGTCTTCCGTCCGAATGGAGGTAACCGAAGTAGGGAATTCCTCTTGCGTCCAAAACCTGGCGAGGAGATCTTGTAAGTTTCGATCGGCAGTACAATGATGCGCCTGTACCGAGTGAGATGTTTCCGCGGAGACTGGTCCGGAAAGAACCCAACCAAATATGGTTCGTTGTGCTATCGGTGAGGAACCTTCTCCTAGTTGCAATCCAGGTAGTATTATAGTACCGTAATTGTCAGCCCCTATGATTATGTCTATGTGACCCGGAGTTGAAAAGTCCGGATCTGCCAGCTGTAGTCCGGCGACATGAGGCCATATTTGTTTATTCATTCGAAAGGGGGGTAGTTTAGCGGTTAACTTAGGTAATATATATGCATTAACTTCACATTCGGAAGTATCCTCGTAGAGAGATTTCAAACGTAAGGTGACCATTCCTTTGGTACGACCCGAGTGATTGCCCCCTATCCCGATAAGCGGGATGGAAGCAGCTAATCGAGGAAGGTTTAGACGCTGTGCCAGATTTTCGGTAACGAAAGACAGCTCGGATCCTTGGTCGACGAGGAGGCGGACGATCCGACAGTTCCCGTTATGTGATTGCAGTAAGGCTCGGCACGTAGCGAGCAGAGTGAGATTTCCCGTTGGAAGCGCCCGTCCTGAATGATGTGCACACGCATCGGTGAGTTCGCACGGCTGTTCCTGAACTTGGTCGCGAAGAAGCGTAGGCGGGGATCCTGTCGGAACCAGGTCGTGTGATTGGACCGCCTCGTGGTTTAATTGTCAGCTCGTTGCTGGCTGTTCGCTGGGCGTAACTTTGATGTCCGTCGGAGGTTTCGTAGCCGTTTCGGCTTTTACTTCGTGTAGGGATGTGTGATGCCTCTTGCCACAGGTCAGGCAACGCTTTGTGGATTTACAATTCTTGACATTGTGCGGACCAAGGCAGTTGAAGCATCTTCGGTGCTTAATGATGATGTCTCGGCGTTGTTTGAGTGTCTTCGGCCGGTAGCGGTCACATTTGGCTATGTAATGCGAATCTCCACACAACGGACAACCGCCCGATCCTTTAGGGGGCGGGGTTGTGGAGGAATGGGCAGCGATACTTGCGTGCGGTCGGCGGGAGTTACTACCGGGATGATCCCTTTTAGATCCCGTTACAGAGATAGGTTGAAGAATCTCCAACGCTCTTGTTCTTCCATCCAGAAATTCCTCAAACTGAGCGAAGGTCGGAAAGGTAGGGGACGAACCGAGTTTTACCTCCCATGCCTCGCGTGTTTCCGAGTCCAAGAGTCTTGTAAACTGATGTAACAGTAGGGGGTCCCATTGGTGTACGGAACAGTCGAGAGCCCTTAGAGCACCGAGGGCTTCCAGAATGGTCGTTAGAAAAGTCCTGAGTCCGTTCGCGCTTTTATTCTTGAGAGGTTTCAGGCTCATTATGCGGTCGAGTTGTATGTTGATTAAGAATCGTTTGTTTTCATATCTTGAGACCAGCAGGTTCCAAGCTACTGCAAAGCTATCTCCCGCAAGCGATAGGTTGTTGATTAATTTTGCCGCCTCTCCGGTCAGACACGTCTTCAAATAATGCATCTTCTCTACCTCTGTCAAATCGGTGTTGTGTTTAATCATCGAGCTGAACAAGTCGTGAAACGTTCTCCAGGAATGATATTCTCCAGAAAAGCTTGGTAACTTAATCCTTGGTAATGCGCTGCGCGGTAGCAATGGACGGGCCGTTGTCTGCTCAGCAGGTGTCGAACCGGAAGGTTGACTCACGCTGTCCAGTTCCTCTTGTCTGGTGAGTAGCTTCGCTCGTGAGAAGACGTAAAAGGCTTGGCAACGCTCGTAAAGGCGTTCCGTGACGTAGGGCTGACTGCTCAAACCGTCACTCTCAGAAAGGCAGAGACTTTCGTGTTCCTCTTGAAATCTGTTCCAGTTTTGTTCCAATAAAGCCAATCGGGTGTTGATAAGCTGACGGTTTGGAGACGGAACGTCTTCATCGTTGAAATCAGCTGCTTCTTGGATCAAGGTAAATCGACTCCTTTGAAGCGAGATTCGAGCGTCGACGTTGGTCATCCTGATCGGTGTCGAGTTTGGTGCCGAAGTTTATAGAATCTTGACTTGGGGCAAGTGTACAAGGCGGTGGATAATCGCAGCCACCGTAGGCCTCTACTTTTAAAGCGATTAATAGAGAATGCGAGTTATGCTGCGAGCCTGGCTCGCTCAATAGAATGTGTAATCCTGTGAGAGTTGGTGGCGAAATACATATACAGTATACATAGATAACATATATATAAGATACACACATATGAGAAAATACAGATATATTATACACATATAGCCGGACCAAGAGTTTACTGCAATTAGCGTGTAGGCAAATGCGTTGAGCAAGGCGATGTCCAGTATGCAATAAGTGATCAGTAACGAGTAATGGTAGAAGATAATGTTATCATTAGTATTGATATAGTTCAAACGCAACTTGAATATATTACATAATTGATAATGGAATGAATAAAAAATGGTGTGGATTACCAGCAACAGTAGAACTACAAAGAATTAATCGTACGAAAATAATGAGAACTCTTCTTTTTGTTAATATATAAGAAAATTAAAGGAAACTCTTGATCTCGTTAGAGCATGACGTGAGCAAATAAAGGTTATCAATAAACATCAAGGAAACTTTCATATGAGAACAATAGAACACATTAGAACATAGCATATAGAGTGTCATTCAGAACAAAGAAAATATAGCACATCGGATAATATAGCACAGATATGGTAAATATGTAAACCACCGAGCGCGCAATGTGCGGCGACTCGAGATCTGATGCAATATGTTAGTGACAATGCTCTACCAAACGGTAGCATGTGGTAAGCTCGTGAAATCCGACCAATGCGCGGAACGCAGCAACGGTACGGGAATCACGTGTTGTCGTATGGCTCAGATCGTGAGACTTAATTCGAGGGGGGTGACATCGCATGCGTATTTACTGAAATCTCTAATGCTTTGAATGTTTACAAGCGTCCGGCCTTGTGACCGGCGCCGCATCAAGTATATTTGAAACTCGACAGTATGTGAATATCGGTCAATTCCGATTAGGATGTCTTATGAATGCAATAATGAAGTCTTTAGGCCTTTATCCCGACGGGGAAATGGAATCATTGGAAAGATTATGTCTCCGTCGTCTCGATCTTTAGCCACGAATAGCCCGAGTTAGTAAAATAAACGAAAGATGGTTGACAATTGCAAAACTGCCATCGCCCAACCCTGCTTCCCGAGTACGGATCCGGCTCGAAGGACCAATTAA